>NW_026534341.1:4073216-4228506 GCF_026225885.1 Hylaeus anthracinus | reverse complement strand
GAGAGAGAGAGAGAGAGAGAGAGAGAGAGAGAGAGAGAGAGAGAGAGAGAGAGATCGTTTCATTTCGTGGAAAATTTTGAAATTCGTTCCTCTTAGCGGGTGTGGGGGGGGGGAGGGAGCTGGTTGTTTGTGAACTTATTTACATACTCTGAGGGCTGTTTGTCGAAAACCAGAAATGATTTATGTCCCGCCGTAATCTGTATCTCGCGACTCTTTTAGCTTTCAGATCGTCATCTCTCGATTTGCATACGCCCTTTAGTTAAATTTAAAATTATCCTATGCTATGGATAGATATCTATTGGGTGGACTGGAAAGCAACGTCGTGTCTGCGAATCTCAATAGTTATTTATCGTTCATCAGAATATTGATCTCTATCGATCTGACATTGAACATTTGCACACTAGATGGCAAAAGGCTGTTATTAATTAAGTATAAATTATTAATTGAATTTCTCGAGTAATGGAGTACCGAAAAAAATGGATCCATCGTTACCAATTTTCCAGCTGGACCAATTGAAAATATTTCCGGCTTTCCTGTCGGTGCCATTTACCCACTCAGTTATCTTTCCATCGGTCGACAGTCTGTTTTCAGCTTAACTGACCACGAACACCTGTTGAGATTGCAAAAAAAAACGAACAAGCTCGTGCTTACAACAAATAATCGCATCTATCACTAATTGTACCCTGGTGCACGTGGTCCTTATGTATACGTAATGTACTGTATGTGTATGTAATATACTCATGTACTTATATACTGACATATGTTAATATACCTAACGAAAAGCATGTTTTTTGATACATATATATCAAATTACAGTTTTTTTTCTTTAAACTTTTAATAATAAAATTAGATTGCATGACTATAACTAATTTCAACTTTTTAAAACGGATTAACAAATATGCCACCTTACGTAAAAGGTTAAGCAATAGGTGGGACAGTTTTGAACTCATCTAGCCCCAAAGAGTAAACACGTACAATGGAATCGCCGTTCTGATTAAATCACGTCTATGACACAGTCGAATCGTGCGTTCCATCAGGTTTCACTCACGATCGAGCTGCATTCTTCGTCGACCCGTGCCCCTTATCGAATTCTGTTTCTGATTGAGTTGTACCTCTAAACGGATCGTCACTCTAATCGAACCGTGCTTCTCATTGACCTATACTAAGGACCGAATTCTATTTGCCGCTGTATCGGTCGGTTCGATCAAACGGTGCCTCTCATTGAACTCTGTCTCTGATCGAACAGCACATCTGATTGTAAATTTGAAAAACGAAGTCTGAAACATTTAACTAAGACGATGAATAAATTATTCTGAATAGTTCACAGGTAAGAATTTTGTTTACGATGACGATAACGATACTTTAGGACAAACCAAATATTATACATGCGTTATAGCTTCGAAACTACAGCATGAATCGAATTCTCTTTGCACCTTTCCCAAATTTTCCTCGAATCGATCTACGTCTCAGAGGATCGTGTAATACCTTTGATCGCTTCGAGTCACTCAACAAATTATATTTCTGGTTGAACAAAGATTTCCATTGAACAGTCGCCCTTCCCAGTTAAACTACGTCTCCGATCTATCCACTTCGATCAAATTTGCTGAATCCATCGCCCCTTTCGTGCTCGCTGATCGTGCTCCGTAAACTTGAAAGAGTTTTTCTACGTGGTCCGACAGTTCGTAAGAGATTTCACCGCGAGAGACGGAACACAGACCAGCAATAGTAGAAATTCTAAAAAGGTTGAAGAAAACGTTGGCGAGATGCACACGACGTTTACATTTACGTCAGCACTTGCCACTTTCCTTTGAAATTTGTTACGTTTTATTTCGCCTGGTGCGGCTACGAAACACCGTTTCGTTCTTAATATAAAGGGTTTACGAGAGAATTCTAGCTGTATTAAAATATGGAGGCCGGGCACAAAAGGGGGGTCGTGTATTCTTTGCAACGTGTCAAGTTTTCTGTTGTATCAAAGAACGCAGCTTCTACGAAATGATACGGACTCTCTAACAAGAGACGTACGCGAAGTGTCCCCACTCGCCACAGTTTTCATAAAGGTTTGCAGATTTTTTTAGCGGTGGTAAATCAAGTTTAAGGGATAAAGCTTCAAATGTTCACAGGT
Source organism: Hylaeus anthracinus (assembly GCF_026225885.1). Classification (NCBI taxonomy): domain Eukaryota; kingdom Metazoa; phylum Arthropoda; class Insecta; order Hymenoptera; family Colletidae; genus Hylaeus; species Hylaeus anthracinus. The sequence goes on along the minus strand of NW_026534341.1, from coordinate 4,226,384 downwards.
TCTGATGCTATCCTGAAAATTGTTCGTAGATATTGGAAATTTCTTCGACAAATTGTGGATAATTTTTATTGGAAATTAATGGAATGCAAAGAAATCACGAATGAATCTGTTAGAATTTTATTTTTCAGATTCGAGAATTAATTCAATGCCATTGTATATTACATTGTAATATTCTCTGCACCTTTTATCTCAAGAATAAAAGTTTTAAATCCAAGTTCTGTATTTTTTCTTTATTTCATTGATTAAATTTGACTTCATTTGGGCTTATTTTGCTATAGAAATCCATTTCTACAGGCCTCATGATTTTTTCGTACAACAGCTTCCTAACTATTGAATAAAAAATACGGAAAATGGCCGAGGGAACGGTGATTAATTAACTATTATCTTGCAAAGTGCTCGTAATTCTACGCAGATTCTTCTATTGGATGAGCGTGTTTCGCGTTAGCCAGCTGGAGGTACCACAGGAACGAGACTAATCCAATTTCCGACGATATTACGCAACAGCACGACAAAGTGAATTTATTTTTTTCGTCCTGATAATGCTTCCGTTTCTGCGTCGGGCAGCGACACATTCTCGTTAAGTGATTAGTTTATCGGTGCGCGTCTCCATTGGAAGCGAGGTTACTCGGTTCCCATTAAATACTTGGCAATAATGAAATTTCCGAGCACCTCCGAGCCAGGAAAGAAGGAAGCTTCTTTTCCGCCTCGGTGTGACGTTGAAAAATTTATAAACAAGCGATAGAACATACTTAATGGGAGTGTTAGGTGACTCTTCGACGGCTACGAACGTTTTAATAATATTCAAATAATAATATTTGAATAATGATATCCAAATGAACAATGATATTTGATAAAATAATATTCGAATAATGAAATTCGGATATTGGTATTTAATTGATAATATTTGACTAATGCTGCTTCGACAAAACTGGTTCGAAAATTAGTTGATAAAATTTAATTACCAGACCGAAAACATAGGCACCTTAATCTTCTTAGTTTTTAATCCATTCACGCTTCTGTTTATTTGATAAAATCCCGTCGAATGGTCGGATCGCGTGTATCATTTGGCAAGAGGTGCCAAAAATAAGCAAATATCGTGCGCGAAGCAAAATAATCGCACCGTTTCCTTCGACTGGGTAACACAACGTAAACAATTTCGTTCCACGCCCCGCAAGCAGAATCTGCCATCGCTCGCTTGGGTCAACAAGCCGTTAATTATCCCTTTAAAACTTGAGCGTCAAGGGTATATCCACGACACCAAGCGTGATTTAGTTGTCGTTCGAACTTGCTTCTCGATTAACGGCGAGCGTGAAACGTTCTTAACAAAATAACTCCTCGTGTGAATTTCTCATTAACGAGCTGACCAGGGGTTAGGCGACACTGATTGAAATGGTCAGTTTTAAAGTCTAGCATGCTTATCCTCCGAGTGGATCAAGGATTTAAAAAATGTAGATTTCCGAGTTTTCAAGTTGTGCAAATATATTTATTTCGAAACTCTTTACTTCCACCCTCTCAATTCTACAAGTTTCAGTTAAATTCTTCAAAAACACGTCTTCAAGGGTTGAAACATAAAAGAAATGCAAAAATAAGAAAGAAAAAATCGATTGTTTTGTTCTGAACCAAAATGCCCCCTTAACGCCACTTTTCCGCCGAAACGCAATTTAAAAGTTGGCAAGCCTTGGACCCGCGCAGGGCGACACCTGATAATGAAACTCCTTCCGACTCACACTTTCAATTTTCCAGGGCGCCTCGTCTCCCGACCTCCTTTTCCTCTCACTTCTCTTCCAACATCTCTTTCTGCCCGCTTTGTCTTCCTCCTCGAAGCCACTGAACCTACTCTTTTTTACCCTCTTAACGGTCGTTCGCTCCCTACACGCGTTCGCCGTCTTATAAGTTACTGGGTTCATATTCTTTTAGTAATACGTCCGTTGTTACTATCGTTTATTCCCTCGTCGCTTCCTCCTGCTTATCTTTCAACCAACCTAGCTTCTCTGGTTTTCTAGCCGCCATTTTTTCCCGCACGGTATGCCATGGAAATATCGAAGATCTTCTCTATTTTGTCTACTTTCAGGTTCGTTATCATGTATTTTTAACTCTGACTCCTTTGAGATGCGAGACTCACTCTTCTCGCTCTCTTGGCTACTGCTTTCTTTGGGTTTTAGGCGAGAAAACGTAATACGCAGGTTCTGATCCTTCCGGGGAGTTTATTGGACGCCTGTTCTGTGGTACTGTAGATTTCTTGCAAGAGTATGAGCTTTGGCACGCATGGAGAAGAATTTTATTCGAATAGAGAAATTCATAAATATTCCGTGTAACGAAATTCGACAATAAATCTATTACATTCTCAAATCACATATTTGAAGAAAATATATGAATTAATAAAATATACCGTTTACGTATAAATTACCAACTATTTTTAAAGAGCAAATGTAAATTATCATTCCACGTTTTAATCGAATATTTGCTTCAGATGATATTCTGTATGATCGCGATACAAAAATCTTGTATCAAAATTGTCTCCCAAACGTTCGCCGAACAAATTTTTCCCGAACGCAAATATTTGACTAGAACGACTGTGTGTCCACGTACTCGATATAAAATCGAAAAGCAATGACGCACAATTTGCCAGCACAATCGTCCATGTTGTATTTCTGAATCCGACCAAATCGATTTCGGTTTCAAATATCCGTTTCTCGGGAGGAGATCGCTTTCGATAAAGAAACCGTCGTGGAGCGACGGGTGGTGTATTCCAAAATCCATCCCCGTCGATAGAATTTCTTCACAGCAGAAATATTTCATCGTGAACGCGAAGCGCGAATACAAAATTTCCCGCTGATAGGGTGAGGTGTCGGCGCGCGGGAAAATCAAATGAAACACGACCACCCGTTCACCTAGTTTCTTCTGGCAATTTGCGCGGCCTGCCGACACGGTTTTCCAAACTGACGGGGTGCAAATAAGCGCAAAATGACTGTCGGCAGCTGGCCATATTGGCGTAAAGTTGGAAAACGTCGAGCGATACGCGATACCCATCGTCTTGGAATTCATATCCCGTAGAGCTTTAACACCCTGGGACGCGAATCTTTTTCGTTGAATAAAACAAGATGGTTTTCGCGTGTTATACGCCCGACTGGATCATTGTAATTACAGAGAGCAGAAGCAAACTAATTTATCAATCAGAATAATTCTCTGTTACAATAATTGTCTCCCAAACTTGCGGTAAAGTAATTATTTTTAGCGTTAAAATGTACGGTGATATTTGTTCAATAATTTGTAATATAAAATCAGTAGTAAATATTGTGAAAAATCAATCACTATCCCTTCATTTTTTCTACGCAATTGTGTTGATTTTCACAATTCTGTTTCCTCCTGCAGTCGTTTAGCTTGTTTACACGTATCTTCGAGTGTACGCGTATTTGCAATTGTTTACGACACTCGTGGCAAACTCGAGAGAGAAAAAGAGAGAGAAACACTACGATACGTTGATATTTGTACGTCCTGTGCGATTGATATGGATGTCACAATTCTAATTTTGCCTATCATCGTTTAATTTGTTTATACGTTTGTTTACGCGTAGTTGTAACAACGTTTCGCGCTGGAGTAATAAAAATTCCCAACCTACGGCGAGACGGTTTGACGAAATTCCGTCGTTCCACGCCGACACGGTCGTAGGTGTTATTATTGATTTTTAATTTAATTCCCCCGTTTATTCCGTTGAGGATAGAGCGCAACAAATAAAACGAAATTGTTTTTTACGCTTCAATTTCACGAGGATTAAATTCGCATGTCATTGAAAGTGCGACATTCGAGGGACGCATTTAATATCGCCGCGATTTTATCAAATTTATTAAAATCGTAATAGCGCGCGTATAAAAATGAAAGCTTCGCAACGAAATGGATTTAACGTTCTCTACGTGTTGGCGAAAGGGTATAATGTTTATGGAAAATATATTTTAATGGTCGCGATGTCTGCGATGTGTCCTGCGCAAATTAAAAGGCCCGATGATTTATTTTCGCGTGCCTTGAATATCCTTGACAATGGATCTGTTTGTTTAATGCTCGCTATTGAGAGGAGTCACCTGTGACTGGAATTCAATGGATTCGCATTCTGTTGTATTATATAATGCGAGAAATAACAAGAAACATTTCATTTGCAGCGACGAATAATATAATTCGAATTATATTATTCCCCTGAATGTATTTTCAGATGTTTTTACGTTATTTTATATTTTATTCCTGGTAATTTTATAATTTTCTGGCACAGACGAGATAGCAAGCAGAGAAGGAAATGAAGTATGCATAAAGTAGCTAAATTATCAGCAACAAAATAATTAACTTTCTCAATATACATATTCTACTTGGCAAATTTATTCTTTTTTCTTTGTGAACATTCTTCAGTCTCGGCGTCGATTCCATTTCACTTCTTTCAATAGAAAAACTTCGTATGATACTTCTATAAATAGTACTTTTCATAACATTTAAATTACACTTCTTTTTGATATTATTTCCAGGCTTCGTAGAGTCGAAAGTTGCTCGAAGCAATTTAAGTTTGTCTCGCGGCAAAAGCTTCTTGGGACGCCCCGCAGGATTCTTTTTACCATAATTTCGACGTTTGTTAACAAAGTCCGCAATAGCAACTTCTTCGAAAGCTCGTCTTTTACGATGTATTATTTGTACCCTTTGCATCCGACGATTCGTGTTCTTGTTTGACTCCTTATTTTTTGGTATGGGACGGTGCGATACTACAATATTTATACCAATTCAGATTTTTATTTTCATAAAAAGTTGTGACTATTTGCAACATTCCGAGCTGGATGAGAAATTTGCCCGTCTCTGTTCAGAATACTCAACGTGGAGGTGGTGTACTATGACGGCCACTGTGCAACGCTGATTTATAATAATAATAGGAATCCCGAGTTTATCGTGTTCCTTGGATAGCTTCTATGGTAATGCAACAACGAGTGGGATACATTGAAAACAGAGACGCCTTTACTTTGGCGCTAAAGGAATCCGGGTTAACACTTTACGAGCTGACATTTATTGCGCCACTCTTTTCTCCTGATGCCTGGAGATAAATATCGGCGCGAGTTCGCACCAGGTCGTGGTAGAAAGAAATTGCAAGAGAGACGAGTGTGTCTCGCGAGAATACCGCCTCCGCGGCGAACGAAACTCGGGCTTTTCCAACGTGGAGGAGCATTGCTACTACGTTTACCCTTTTTTATTTTGCTTTTATTTTTATTCGTGACATTAAAGGGAACGAGATTACTTTGAGTAAAATTATACATTAACGAAAGACTCGAATTCCCCTTCCTTATACTTGAATCTCCTCGCCTTAGGTACCTTTATCGTCGTTAGACTTCCATCAAAGACGATCGTGGAAATTAGGTAACAGATGACTGAATTTTATCGATGACAGATGGCGGAAATGATTCGATTTGAGCAGAACCAGCTGAATTCAGAATAATTATTTTATTGGTTTTTTTTTTAATTGGACCAGTAGTTTTTGAAGCATATATTTATTCTCATGACTAATAAGAACATTTAAACTTTCGAAGATTTTTATTCCGAATACTGTGGTATTGTAGAAAGTTTATTTTTTAATACATAAATGGGAGACGCTTTAAAGTATTTTTTTGTAGAATTTGCATGTGTATCACTGCTATGTTAGTTCCATTAAGCAATTTTAAATTTGTTTTCGGTAAAATAATGATTAAATGATGGGATGTATAATACACCTCCAACAATTTAACGTTGATTTGTCGTAACGCACGGGTCGGTGTGAACGTAGCTTAACGCGATTCCAGCGCAAAAGCTAAACGGGGCTCTGCTTCTTGCAAAATTTATAGGCGAATTTGTGCATATGAGCCGCGCCTAATACAACGCGACCCATGTAAGCGTACTTCAATGGAAATAACCACGGAGCTCATATGGTGTAATTAATGCCCCCACTAAATTTATTTTAATCACCGAGATTACAGGGAATAATAACCGCTAAGTGCTGTTCGCAGTCTAATGCAGCATTTCCCAAAATTTTCTCGTCGTGGAGCACTTTTCATCGCACGATATATACAGAACGCTTTTTAACAATGTCTCTCATGGTTCTATAATTTTTTAAATGGACAATATGTAATTAATCCTCGAAAGTATTTTATTCTCGAAATAAGCATGATCAATAACATTGTAATTTAATTTCTCTTACTGTCATTTGTTACACGACACAGTTTGAGAAACACTGGTTTAATATCTGCTGGACGATACGTCCGATTCCGTTGTTTGAATAATTTTTTTCAGCAATTCACGCACGAACGACGGGCGAGTTTTACGATTGTTTGGTCTCTCGATAATCGATGGAATCGCGTAGTAAAAGCTTGGTAGCCATACCAATTTGATACTCGATATTTTCGGCTAGTACGATGGAATATATTGTTATTGAGATATCGTAGGTATTGTTTGATTTCCATCGGGGCAAATAAATGTTGTCCAGGAAGAAAATATATATTTCACAAAAGCCAAACGACCTTGTTACAACCGATTGGTGATTCTGTAGCTTTGGTTTGGCAAGTTTTTAATGGAATTTAGAGTGGCAAGTTTGAACGCGGGCAAACTCGCGATTGAAATTGAGAATTGAAAGGCATGTGCATTTTTAAAGGTGTTGCCCTTTAATTTCTCAAACTCATCTGGAATTCTCATTCCTGTCGCATTCGCTCGCCATTGAAATTTGTTCTTTTATCCGTTTGACAAAATTGCATTGCACGTGTATACGCGTGACAGATATTGTTTTTGATCTCTTAAAAAATTGAATAAATACATCAGCCCTCGACAATTTCGAATTATTTTATAGAATTTTGAAAGTTTTGTTAGTAAATGGCTTGCAGTATAGGCTAGAGTCGTTCTTTAATATAATCCTACAAACATTTTCTGCACATAATAATTGTATATGTCGCAATTTACCCCATCCAATGTCTTAACTGTCCTTCGTGAAGAGATGAAATCTTAAAAAAATTCCTTGGAGAATAATACCGATTACTATGTTGGCTCCTAGACCGATTTGACGAAACCTCGCAACTGCGAAGCGAAGAAAGCTTCCAGGCTCGATCGACAATTGAATCCGTCGTCGTCGAGGGGCACGGATCCCCGACAGGCCTTTAAGGTCGTTAATTCATAACGCGGAACCCGTGCCCTCGTTTACTTTTTAATTACAATTAAATTAAAACTACCCGCCGTCTAATCTTTTCTCGCGCCGGCAGCGTGGCGCAGACACATTTAATGATACCCTTTTGTTGCGTCTGGCACAATGAAAATTGTTCGAGGCACCGGCTTGTACTTCGTTAGAGATTGAAAGTAATATTTCGTGAAATAATGGCCGGCCTGTTACAGGCCGTCGACTCCTTCTAGGATCCAATTATTATTATCTTTTCCCGGTATTCTTTTTTTTCTTCGTTCCGAACCTCCTCCGCCATTTCTATCTATCCCTTTCTCGTTTTCTTCTCCTTTATTTTTTCTTCATTCGTTGGAGCCCGTCGGTCACGAAGGCTGCAATTCAATAGAGGTATTATCTATGCGGGATAGCGGAAAAATATCAATTCTCTCGTCTGTCCGTAACACCGGCCCGAGTTGAACAATGCGGGCCCAGGAGCGATTCAATGCAGATATTCAGACGAATTGCATCCGCCCGTGTCGCGGCCGATCGAAACCTCTGGATACTTTCCACGGGGACCAGGAATATTTCCTTCGACAGCTTTATTGGCGGTTGACGGGGATCGGGTTTCATGGAAATGCCGGGTTCCATCCAACCCGTGCGAACTTTCTTCGAGATTCGTTCCTTTCTTTCCTTCCTCGTCTCGGGGATGTTGTTTTACATAATTAATGTTCCGTGAAATTTGAATCGTCTGTTATTACAATGGTTATAAAATAATAGAGAAGATGGGATTAACGGTAATATTTCGAAGTTTAAATGTTCAATTTTGTTCAGAGGATCATCTTTATGTATTAACTCTACAACTACCACATATACACACAACTACATCTTTGGCCAATAATTATTCACCGAGTTCCACGTAAGACAGGCCGCCATTGTGAGCCGCCCCTCGCCGCTTTCAATACGATTGTCCCTTCGCGCCGCTTATTGTTGAAAGTTTCCATTGTTATTATTATTTCGTCGCATTATGTCCCGAGATTTATGGGCTCGTGTAATTTTGCTCGGACCCCGGCCTTGATCGCGGAGACGTCCTTTTCGCGCGACCTAGCGATCGCAGTTTTGCAATATGGAGGACGGAACTTTACCACCGTCGCGATATCCTTTCGTCCCGAGTCGAAGTTGGAACAACTTTCCGCGTACCACGTGTGCTCTGTGCTTACTGTATAAGAAAACGTTCAATTAGAACTGCGGGGGAAATAAAATTCCGTCGAGCTTGCGGCAACTTCCAAGTTGACTTCCACTTCTCGCAATGTGCTTGTTGGGAGATTCAATGGGAATTATTTATGCGTTGCGATCGAATGCCTGTTATCGAGTTTCTATAGCACGCTGCATAGCAGCAGTTGATTTAGAATTTGTAAACAAGTAGTAATTAGGAGAAAAGTGTCGAAGAGTTGGCATTTTAGATAAAAATAAGTATTTGGAAATCTTCAAACAAAGTTTAAGAAAAAGTGCAACTGCCTAATAAATAGATTTCCATCGTTTGGAATAGAAAGCAGGAATAGAATTTGTCCGAATATTAATCCAACGCGGAAATAATAAATTATCTAGTATATTGTTTGTTACATTAGAAATTCGATATGTCGAATAAATAAAATTTACATAGTTAGAACATATGTTCTAACATGTCGCACAACAAAAAAAGTACTTAATAAAGTTCTATAGTATCCGAATATTAATACAAGTCACAGTATTTCTATTTTTAAGAGCGATAAAATTCTCGCGCGAATCTTCTTCTCGAATTCATCGCCTTGAGGGATTCTCTCCGTGTCTGCGCTCGTCATTGCTCGGGGCCATGATCGAAACAAGTGGAAAAGCGAAAATGGTAGCGAGTCTCTTGCTCGCAACCTTAGTGAGGTTTTTCTCGTCGGCGCGAGCGGACTCCGGAACGGAAACGGCAACAGACACAAAGTGGTACGCACGCTAATACCTTCCTCTCTCTTTGAGGGTTGGAAATGTTCGTTGCTCGGTTCTCGAAAGCGCGGAAAGAGGAACGGGTGAAGTGCTTTCGAGCTACGAAAAAGCGAAGGGCCGCCGCGTTAACCTCTTAACGCACGCTTTTTCAGACCTCCCACTCTATCAACCAAAAATGATCAATTTCTCTTCTATGTTATTGTTAAGCATTGGGTTGAAATCTAGTCTAGATTAGTTAGATGGTAAATCGAAATTAATGTTTGAATTGGGGTAGGAATTATGTTTCGTAACAAATGGATAGGAATCGATGTGGAGAATAAATTTATTTTAACAAGTATTTTTCATTTGCTCGTAAACTGTGGTGATGTACATTAGAGATCGAAGAAAGAAATGGTGCTTGAAAAGAAATACTTTTTAAAGAATCATCGAACATTATTGTTTATTAATGCTACGTAAATATAAATTTCGTGTACTTGTAGCCTATTTTAGACCAAGATATTATGCATCATCCATCGAATAGTTTTTGGAAAATCTGTACAATAATGGTTATCTCAGAGATCAACATCCAGTTGTCAAGCTTCTAGAATTAATTTACGTACAAATTATTTCCAAGCGAGCCTTGTGAGCTGAAATATCTACAGTAGCACGATTATGAGCAGCTCTTCCCGTCTTCCTTCGCAACCCTCCGAAACTTGATTATCTCGCTGCACGTATAGTAGAATGATACCCATAGCCAAAGGACGATAATGCCTTCCGTGCGTACCCAGTGTTCACTGTCGTTCAAAGCAGCCGCGAGCAGGTATTGAACGGTGACGTTCGATCGGCGCGCCGCTTTTATGCACGAATTTGCAATTCTCGACAGCTCGACGAAAGGGAAGGAACCGTCGAAGGACAGCCGTAATTTCGCGGTGCACAGGTCCCCCGCGTGACGATTTCCATTGCAAGACCACGTTCCCACCAAGGCTTCCTTCCTTGGACGAGCTCTAATTCTCGAGGACCAGCCGGACGTCCGATTTCCGATTTCCCAGCTCCGTCCTAGGGGATGCGGAAGTCGGTGTTCGGGCGTCAAGTGGTCCATTCCCGATTCCAGGGTACCACTCAATTCTGTAGATCTCCGTGGCTGATCTTTGAATTCTACGCTCTTGCTGATCCGATGGTTTTTGAGCGTACGCTCTCCTTAACGTGGACTTTTACACAAAGCTAATGTTTTATTTAGAGATACTTAAAACACTTTCGCGGTCGCTTAAAATTCTATTCCTAATTTTCATTTCAAATTATTAAAATCTTTTTATTTTATATACACTATATATTTGCGACATCAATATTTCAAAACGTATTTTGTAATCTTTGTCTTCGCCTTAATTATAAATATAGAAAAAGTTCTGTCTTATCATTCCTTGTAAGCTGATATTTTTTTTTAAATTCACACCTCTATGCCTCTTGGAATTTCTTAACAAAAATCGTCTCGCAGTCAAGAAGTTACTAAAACCACAGTAAGGGTTAACGCATGTTGAATTTCCTCAATAATCATCAATAATCCTGTATAAATCATAATAACTATGTTAAGCGCGTCCAAGAATGTCAGACATGTGTTAAGAAGACTCCATTCGTCGCGACAGCCATTAGGATGGACCTCTGGCCAGGTGTAGCGTTTCCTCGATGTCTCTCGGGGATCGTCGATGTTGACCTCGGCATTGTATCGCGGCTCTCGTCGTGATACAAAGAGATTTGTAAGGTCAAGTGCCGAGACACGAGGCTGTCGTTGACCGTTACGAACACCATTAATATTTCGTCTTCCTTTCTGTTTCAGGTAAGCTTCCGGCGCGAAAGGGAATGACGCGAGCGTTCCCTAGGGACGGCTGCACGGCTCGTTGCAGGTGCTGATTCCTGTGTTGCTTTGTTACGACGAGAGTTCTTTGACTGTCTCTGCTGCTCCCCCGCAATCTGTTTCGCTGCGAGCGCTCTTTGACGTCCCGTTTTGCGGATCGAGGGAGACACGTAAGCTGATCGTTTGATATTTTGCGTACGAAGGTAGAATCGCAAACGAAATTGAATTCGTGGGTCAAAGACCACCACGAGCTTGCCATTTTCTGGTACCAGAACTAAACATTTTGCAATACCGGAATTAGCTTTTTAAGGTTTGTAACGGTCTCGGAGTTGAACGAGTCGTTTATTATTCGGGTGGTGTTGTCGCGCTTAGCTTTAGTATCTCATGTTCTTTTAAGCTAAAGAATGGAAATGTTACTATTAATGAAGAAAATACGTTTAAGGAAATATAGAATATTATCAATAAAGAGATATGTGCTGCTGGGACACGAAATGATCAATAACTATCTAATGGACAGCTTTAGCAGATTTTATTAACCCTTTCAAAAGGGATGGAAAACGAACACGCAAGGAAAACCGTGATGAAGGAAGCGAATGAAAATCTTCTAGCGGTTGAAGCATAAACACGAATACGAGAAACGGAGTACGAAAGAGGGTTAGGCGAACGGAAATGGACCGAACGGGGTCGAAGAGGTTAGAGGAAGAGAAATGGTCGGTGCGGCGACAAAAACGGCGATTAGGGGAGGTGCTGACAGAGCTCGGGTGGGTAATGCTGACCGCACACCGCAGCGTACACCTGCAACTCCCTATCCACCCCCTTTTGCTCTCCTTCCTGCTTTTCGTCCCTCTGAACTGGCTCGAGATATCGCTCGTAATTCCGGTGAAATAATGACCATCGACAAGGGACATTAAATAAAACAATCGTCCATGGCTTTTTCTCCACACCTAATCGAGCCGGTCAAATTGAAATCCCACCATTGTTGGGGCGAAAAATAAAATGTGCAGCTCTCATAATGGTCTCTCGTATTAATTCCCACGCAATTACAACCGGGCATGGGGGAAGCTGCAGTTAAACGGTTGCTTTTTCAGGTACTCGCTGCAGCTCTTCGCATATTTTGCCAATTATGTGCCTTATTCGTTTTGACTTATGCATTCTGAAACCGCGTGGATTTTAATTAATTGGGAATAAAAAATTCATATCGCACAGGTTTTCTGGGGTAAACTCTTTCATGTTATAATTTGTACTGGGTGCTCTTTCAATGAATTTTTTTGTTATATTACGTAAACTTATACTCAAACGAAACAATCTGCGAGCTTTCCAAGCGTTCGTATAATATTCTTTGATGCTCAATGAATGACTTCGTGTAAATGTTTTTGTTAATTTTTTATCCAATGTCAAACAGTACGTTCAACTATGAGTTTTTATCCTCTATTAACCAGTCTGACAGCAGGTGCAAGGACAAACATTTAATTTTATTATATTAATACAGCATACATCTCCTGGTTAGACTTTCTTTGAACGAGAGTGATAGATATTCTGTAAAAAAAATTGGAAGACTTTCTATTTCTGTAAACAAGTTTGTGTTCAAATTTGTTCAAGGGACAATTTCTTCCACCACGGTATCGTACAGTTCCTCGGTATAAAAAATGTTTAATCAACAACATCATCCCAAGCACCCCATTCACCTTAAATAGACGTTTATTCCACGGTCAGCCAAAACATCGAATAATAGATTAGTCCCCATACGCTTTGCTCTGTCCATCAGACGAACCACCCACTTTTATTTCTGCATATCCCATTACGTTTGCCGACTGTATTTTATTTCATCCCCTATGCTCCCGTCTTCAAAAACCGCTGCGCATCGGCCACGTACAATTTCGCTGCGCCAAACACACGGCAACTGCCTGTTTCGAATTTCGAACTGATTCCGTATAAACCTCGCTCGCTGAGATGTTCAACCGATGGAAAAAAGCACAGCCGGAAATCCCCGGCGAAAATTGAATTCATCGGTCGGGCACACTTTTTAACAGAGGGAAATTCGTTTCTTTTTCTTCTTCCGTTCATTCGTTTTTCTGTACACGCAACTCGCTGGGAGCACGATGTATGCCTGGAGCGCGTCAGAAATTAACACGGTCCTCGAGGTTGTCCCTGGTGGGCCAACGCTCCGCTCCGCGGCGAAATTCCCCGTGATCGTTAGCGCGAGCGGATTTCGGGGCTTTTATTAGGTGGAGCACCGTTGTCACGGTCGCCGTCGTTTATACACAGGATTTTCATATTGATTTTACTAATTAGCCCCCCTTCGTGCACGTGTACGCGAACGTGCGCGTAAGAATCCGCAGGAAACGGACCCCCACACCCCTTACGTCAGCTCGCCGCCCCTTTCGACGTTCGTACGGAGCTCTTAAAGCTGAGCATGCGCCCATGACGATTCCTCGTTGACATCTTTGATCCTCAGACCCTCTCTTTCCACTACCTCGAATGTTTCCCTGTTTGTTTTGTACCCTGTTCTGCGATGAAATTGTTTCAAAGTATGCAGAGTACATTACGCAACTGACGAGAAGCTCACCTCTGGCATCCTGATTCTTGTGGAACTTCGCGCAGAGAGCGTTGATTAGGTACGTATTTGTACAGGGCTGCGAGATAACTATCAGTATAGATGTTGTCATCCAAATTTCCATTGATAAAATAAGGAGCAATAATTTTCATCACCTGTGATACCGCATCATAAATTCACAAACCGTTGTTTTTGATGTTTGTGGCCAAACACGAAGTTTTTCATATTTCAGCATTTTAATCAAAACGCTGTGGTTTTGTATTAGAGATGTCAAAGCCGGAGAAGCCAATCACTCCGCGTTCAGCGACCGCACAATTTGAAGTCCCGAGAGGGTAAAAGTTGTTTAAACTTTTTCGAACTTTTTCGCTATATCATACGGCGAGATTAGTTTGCTAGAGTTTGCTACAAGTGCACTTTACATTAACCACCTTCGTACGGTCATGGTGTTTTTTTTCAGAAGCAGACTTTAAAAATCTCTTCACCTTTCGTAATTCCGCCTTGTTTTAATTATAAGAATCAAGTTTTGTTGAAATTTTTCCGTTAACCGATCCGTGGAGACCATGTTGTAGAGATTTATTCTATATATGATGTTTATCGCTTGTCCATCATTAAAAACTTCATATTTTATTAACATAACATTGGATGTTTTACAGAATGTGTTGAGAATATTACAATTTAGCTTCTTGCTCCGAAATGTCAATGTCCTATATGATAACTCCACAAAAAATCAAAAAAAAAAAAAAAAAATCCGTGTGATTCAAACAGTGAAAACACGAATCAAATATTTGTTTATATCGTTTATATACTCGTCTGCTCGCAGAAAAATCGTTAAGAAATCACTGATCTGCAAAAGAGCTTTCTAATCTCGTTTACATTTACCAGAGTAAGCCCCGGATAATCTAAAATCGATATTCCTTCCACTCGAGCCACTCGAAAGATCCATGTCCACTAGGAATAAAATGCCAGGGCTCGTTCTCGCGAAATGGCACGATTATTCGACAACTTCGTGCCACTTCGAGGAACGAAGATAAAATAATACCTCAGCCACGCTCACCTCCACATCTCTGTCGCGACGGTTTTCTGAGACAATACCCGATATTCACCGCGATCCTCGTCCTCGGCTCGATATTTATACGTACAATTAAGCCGCTCCTCAGCGCGTATCTCCAGCGCGGCGGCGTTCGAGCGTTGACATAACGTTTCTAGTGTTTGCAGTTTAACTACGTGCTGCGCAGCCCCTTCCTGTTGAACCTGCCATGCAGCCGGTGTGTTGTAACCGTCGGCTCGAAACCGAGGGGCGAAGACGAACGAACCGGAGGCCCATGTAAATTTCGCATCTTATCGCGAACAATGTAAACGCGATACGTGTGCGATTCGATGATAAGACGGGCGGAAACCTACGCGAAGAGAAACGACGTAAACGCCGCCAACGAAAGTGACGGTGACATTTTAAGCGAGAAACGTCGAAAAGAGAACGTGGATATGTTTTCGCAACTGATTCTTAGGGATTTTATATAGGAAAGGTTTGAAACAATATTCCGGCGGGGAATCTTTTTATATTACATGCTTTTATTCAAACTGTCTTTGCTATTTGTGTGCATTTTTGATGCAAATTTTCAAACTCAAATTTCACGTACCGTCAGGGGGACCAGAGAGTAATGTTATTTCTGCGAGTGTCGAACTTGTTTCTTACAAAATTTGCACAGCAGATGGCAAACGATTGTTGAATAATTGATTAAAAATTACAAAAATATCATATATTTATTCGTTTGAATTTCATGTAAATGAAACGACGTTACTTTCTGGTACTTTGCAGGATCATAAAGTCATGTGGTTATTTTTCAATTAAATCCTAAATGAAAGTGCACGCGATTGTAATTAAACGTAAAAGATGATTTTTAGAAAACAAAATTCTAAAACCGTTTTATAATTCTCATAAATTTCATGGGTCAACTATCATTCATGCTCATTTCGAAGTAAATAATTCAATTCCCAAGAGGCTAAGGCCGTTCACGTGATCGTGGAACGTGTTATCACTCCGACAGAATCGGAAGTCGAGCAGTAAAGGAACCCGTTTTTGTCGAACAATGCACTCTGTTTTACAGCCCATCAATTATTCGCGGCTAGGGGGCGAGCATCGCTGGTAGACATTGTTCAGAAATAATTTCGCGGGCTCGTGCGTTTATTTAAAAGAATAATATCTATGCAAATGGCCGCAAACGGCTCGCACCGTGGGCTGCGACTACCGTCCCATTAATTACGTTTTCGTTAGTTTACCTGGCGTTGTAACGCGCATGCAAAAGCCACGACTCTGAATCTGTTTGTCCTCCATGCGGTTTCCGCGAATTTCGTAAGATTTTCATGCGCTATCCGCGAGGGTTTGTCTGTCCTTCTTTTCGAAACTCGGTTTATTCTGGTATACCATGCAAGAACGAGATCTTTATTTATTTAAATTTATTGTTCTCTGGTTAAATCGGTCGTTATTCAATCGCGCAAGAAGATGAGACGTGTTCCTTAGAATTAGCATACCAAAGGTGGGACAGGTACGAAAACAAACATAAAGTCAAAGAGACGCGATAATTCTGTTCCCCGCGAGTCTACCCTTCGGCTATTTTCATCGTCGAGAAAAAGTCCCGGAAGGAAGACGTCCCCGTTCTTGTCCCGCTGATTTGTGGTACAATAAATTGTCTTCGTTATTGGGGATATCGCTCAAAGGAGCCTTCGACCGGTAAAGAACCGATGAATGAAGAGCACAGCGACGACGGGAAAGGGATGAAAGGGGGAAAATTGGAAGGGAGGACGCGAGTCAGCAGAAACACGGTGCATTTTGTAAGCTCGAAGAGTACGGGGCAAAAAAGTGAGGCCTTGCGAAACAAAAGGGTTGCTGCATCACATGTTTTTCCTCGTTAAGCTGGCCCCACTTAGGCAAATTGCTTAATTAACTCATCTAATTATACGGGAGCTCTACACCTTAAGTCCCAAACGCCTTTCCAGGGGGAAGGGAAGGGAGGTGAGACGAGAACCTCTGCAGCGGAGGACTCGTTGATTCTAATTTAGCCCTGTGATAAGTCGTCGTTCGTTCGACCGTTCCCCTTTCATTGCTTTCTCCTGGGTTCTCTTTTGCCTGTGCTCGGAGAATGCAATCTTCGTAACGATTTAGCGCCACAGGATGCAATTAATTGTAGCTTCCCACCTCTTGCTGCACGGCGCTGTCTTGCGAATGAGCACCGGTTGAGCTGCAGCGTTTGCGAGGAATTTCGGCGAAGTAATATTCGAAATTCTGCCAGCGTCGTCCGTGATTGTGCGCGGCAATGGAATACTGCCGCCATTAGTATCAGGCCACTGTTGGGAGTTCTGTATTTCTTGAATACTTTTCGTTTGACTTTCGTTTGCGTATCTAAGTTAATCCTTCGCACTCGGATGTCCCCTGCGAGGGGACATCGTAAGTCTGGCAAATTTTGTTAGCGATTATGTAGAATAAATTTATGCCAGGGCAAATTTTAAGAAAGTGCATGTATCCTTCGAGTTTTCTTATCGAAATTGCGCGAAAAAGCAAACCAAAATTAGTATCCCGCAGAAGGTTAATAAATCAGGACAAAAATTTGTGATTTCTACTTAACAATATCCCGGAAGAAGTTAGGAAAGCAAACCATGAAGCAGGGACGCTTGCAACACCGCGAAACGATATACGAAAACATCGAAGGAGCCCGTCGAAGGCAGGTAACGATTAACGAAGCGCAGTAACGCGGAATTGGAGCGTAAAGGACGAACTGGAGGTAGTTGGGGTACCAGCAAATTCGATCCGTGGACCGTGGAGACGTAGCAGAAAGCAAGAGTCGAGGTGGCACGCACGCCAGGCCTCCATTATTCCAATTATTCGCCAGTTTACCCTTTCCCCTTATCGGGAAGATTTTTCCAAAGAATGATTATAAAGTCTCTGGTCGACGCGTCCTCCTCGGCGCGCACCGAAATTCCAGACAGCCGAACTGGCAGCGAGCGAATAGACAGACGCAATTAAAACCGGCGCGGTAATTGAATCGTAGAACCGAAACTTTCGTTAATGAGCCGCTATCAGTACGTAACGGTTGTTTTAACGAGTATTGCTTGGAATATAAGGCTTCTAGCTCGCGCGCCCTCCGAGGCCACTCTAATTATCTTTACATCCCCCTTCGACCAGCTTTTTTTTTTTCACCGTGTTACCTCTCGTTTCAAGCCGTCTGTTTTCTTCGTTTCCTTTTTTTCTCCATTTTACTTTTACTACGTTGTATCGTTACGCTTTTTACTGCGATAAGGCTTCGTTTTGGAACTGTTACGTAATTAAGCTTGCGGAGACGGTGATTGATGGGATTTCCCTTGATGGGAAATATGAGGGATTGTTCTTGGACTCTTGGAGATTTTCGAGCATTTTTCGTCGAAATGGTTGCGGTAATGAATGGATGGGCATCGGTAACAGGTGAAGATTTTGATGGAAGTTTGATCATTTTTCTCTTAATGCGCTGAGTTTCGAAAAGTTTCCCGTGGAAGTTGCTCCATCCTTGACGTTGATTCGTTTCAGAGACGTTCTTCGAACGTACCTCCCGGAGACATCTTTTCTTATTAGTCAACTATATTAAAATATTTCGATCGTAATGATTTTTTATTTATGATAACTATCGACTATTTGAACTTTCTATTCATTCCACTCAAAAGTTATTTAGAGAGACATTCATCCGTTCAGTGTGAATATTTTCTGTTTTCAATTATTATTTTAAATAGCTATTGAAGTCTATTAAAATTTCCACTGTTGGCATTGTACATTTGCAGCTAATTGTAAAGCCCGCCGAAGCAAGGCACTGTTCGGTAAATGGCTGGTAAAAGTATTTAAATTAATTCTAACGGGAGCATACTAAACGCGTCTAATTGCAACCGACACCCACTTTCATCCGGAACGCTCCAAACTATTTTGTTTTCTCGTTTCGCGAGTTTTCTTTCGATAACGATTTTCATTTACCTGGCCGTTACGAGAGGATTCTGCGAACATTTCTGGTGCCTGGGGCGCTTATCTGATCGTACTCCCGTTACTCTGCAATTAATTACTTCATAGAGTCTCGAGAGGTCGGACATGTTTAGGATACCGAACAGACAGGGGTTTCAAGCAAATTAGACGATCGCAAGTTTGCGATCAATTTCTCTGATGCACCGTAACGAGCTCGCCTATTCGCCGAAATTGTTTTGTACTTTACCAGCTGTCACACTCGATCCGCATTGTTACGAACACGTAATTAAAATTTCGGGAACACTGTGCATATTTAAACGATACGGATTTACCAATAACGAGTGCAAAAGCCACCGAAATTATTACAGAGTAGCAGATGGTTTACTCCTAGAGAGATAAATTCCTTCCTGCAAAAATAAATCAAGTATATGGAATGTAAAGTATGTAATAATAATATAAATATATAATAATATAATTTAATATCACATTAAACGTCGTATTCGGAGAAAGAATTTTTGTTAACAAGATGACGCGATTGCTCGATTTTTGCCTCCATAGCCATGGAACACGCGTCTCGATGAAAAGTTCATTTGAATATCCTATTATTAATGCTCGAAAAAATCATATTTCAAGCTACCATTTGGACCAGATTCATAGTTTTGGCCACCCGCGTACGTTTCATCCAGTTAAATTGCGAAAAATTCCCTATTTTTTCTCATTTACGTTCTGTCCCGATGACAAAAAATTTCGAAATACAAAAGCACAGCATTCGTTCGTGAAGTTCTACGTATCTCTGAAGTTTAATTATACGAAACAGACTGATTAAATATTCCGAATAACTCCCCCTCCCTTCCAGTATTTAAAAAAAAATTTTCGGCAACAGTTAATTGGAGTAAAGAACTTCTAGCGTGTTATTATTTTCAAATTATGCCGTCGGGATACTAATTGTGAAACCTGGCTCGTTAAAAAATGTGTCACCAAACCATCAACGAACTTTTCGCGTATCCCATTACCGCCGGAGCTTTGTCCGCGATTTTCACGTTACCTCAATAATGTCATTTTTGACGTGTTCGCGTGTCCGTGCTCATTAACTTTTTTTTTCCGTGACGCGCAAAGGCACAGTCGTCGTTAGACGAGGTTAAAATTTTTATTGCTTCACTGCTTTTGTTCTTGGTTTGAAAATAATTTCATTGCGTACTTATTGGAATCCTTCGTAATCTCTTCGTAGAATTCTGTTTGTTCTCGACCGAGGAGGAACGCAGTTCTATGAAGATAAGAGCGTCGAAATTCGAAATCATCATGGACTTTGACACAGCGGTCTTATCCTTTTTAATTAGGACAGGACACCTCGTTTCGACGGGTGCTTGGGGCGTAATTTCGCGCGAAAGTTCCGCCCTGCGAGTCGAATCCGATCCGTTCGAGGCGTTCGCTGCAATCACTCGCCGCCGTGACGTTCTTTATTTGACATTTTCTATTCCGTCTATCCGAGCTGGCTCGACGTCGGTGGCCGTCGATTTAAATCCGTCGAAACGTTTGCACGTGCGCACAGTCGAAGTTAACGTATTTACCCGCGCGTTGCGAGTTCGACGGGTACGAATTTCCAACCGCGTTTAACCTCAATATATTTCAACCCTTTAAAACGCATCGCTTTTGGGCCGAAGATCGATGCTTTCACGGGAGTTTATACGTGAATTTCCCCGATTCGGTTATAATTTACGGATCCTGTATACCATGCAAACTCATTTTTTGTCCTAGGGCCAATTTGCACTTTGGCAAAAATATTTTGACGGCTATTTTTTGACTGTACCGATAACAGCCGCTATTCTTTTTTATTGCAGACAAACAAGCGTAGGGTTGAAAAATGAGGCGATAATTTCCACTGAAACAAACAAGAGGATGCGTTTATTTATAGGAAAACGTAGGATTGTGAAAGAAAGTAATAATTTCCATTGAAATAAGCGAAGGAAGGTATTCATGGCCATCTTTTTCCCGCAAATTTTGTCCGTCACTAAAATAATTGATCAATGACTCTTTCGTAACATTGAATTTATTTTATACATTTCGTTCGGCGTCAATTTCAATCTGGATATTTGTGTCCAAATTGCTCATAACTTTTCGTTATATTATATTGTTTTCGTTATATACAGATGTCGTAAATTTACCTATTTTACATATAAATATCGATAATTAAAAATTGATAAATTTGACGAATATTGAAATCGAGACAGTTTTTAAAATTCATTGCACGAAATTCCAAAAACTGCGATTAATCAAATGTTTTTGGATCGGAAGTAATACATAGTTTTGTTTGATTTATTACACCAACCATAAAAGGATTTATGGTATGACACACGACATTCATCTAGAAGATCTAGATTATTTTTTATAAAGTGTATAGATACGCAAAAGAATTAGCAAACAGGAACAGTTGATATTCGTTTCGTTGCCACGTTAAAACGTGGTACGGTTTGCGCGAATTTACGGGCGACAGACGTTTTATAATTAATTAATTATCAGGGAAAACAGCGGTCCGCTAAATAGCGGATCAGTTCGCGGGTCCATTACAATGTTTTATTTGCGGCGGTGCGGCGCGCCCTCGATTATTTTAAAATACTTCCAACCAGGTGAATCATCGACACAGTGTTAGTTAACGACGTGGATACTTGCACCTGTCCAAACGATAAATTACCTGGTTGGATATTTTGCCAGTTTAAAGATAAATTAAATTTTCTTTTTACAAATCTATAGGTACTCATGAATCTGTAACTACAATCATAGAGTATTCAATATTTTATAAATATATTTCTTGTGCAAGGAGCATGAATTTTTAGCTGTATATTTATTAACTGAATAATAAATACATTGCTGTGAACATTTTTTTGAAGTCTTAAAAAAATTCTAAAACAATTGCAATAAAATTCGAAAAAATATGAATGCACTGGAATATTGAATTAAACTTCGTCGATATTATAACATTGTACGACAAACTTTGATGGGTCTCCCAATATTGCAAGAAAAAGTAAATGAATGTTATTAACATTTTGTGCAAGTTAAAAATCTTAGTTTTACATATAGTTTAAAACGTAGAAATTAAAAGGACACGAGGAAATCCCTCTAAAACCATGTCTCGCGTGTTTCAATAAAATCACTGATATGAGATGAAACGCTAGATACAGTATCGGTTAAAATTGCAGAGTTTGTTCGGTATCTATTGCGTGGACAGATATTGGGAAAAAACGGAAAAAGCATGAATTCGTTTCGCACATATATTGCCTTTTAATTACAGTTTGTTTTCTACGATCGAATCGCGGATCAAAATGTACAAACTGTTTATATATCGAAGGAGATAGTCTGGTTGAAACGTTTCTATTAATTGGATTGACACGCAAACATGATATTTATAATATCCGTAAAAGCATATTTTGTTTGTTCAACTACGACGCAATCGTTGTCGATGTACTCAGTGCAACGATTTGTGTTCTTCGAAAATAAATAAATTGCTCTATCGTACTCAAGGCTGACGTTTAAAATAGAGAACTGAAAATTCTATTGCCATGAAAATTTGAATAATAAAAATACATATTTAAAAATATGAGTTAGTATCCTCGAAGAGGATCATCTAATTATTCTACGCTTATCAATTTTATTTTCTAGGAACTACTTTTCCTTTTTCAGGAAAATTATTTCGACTAGTACAACACTGTCTAAATTTTATACGACTGCAAAGCGTTAGTACTTGAATAATCTTTTGTTTCTACTTTGCGATACGCTTCAACTAATTTCGAATTTGTTTATTTTGTTGCAGGTAAGATGAGCCAAACACGTGTCGTAATTAAAGCTCAGGAATCACTCCTTCATTACAGGTAATGATTCTTGACCATTACCTTTTCAACCCTTAACCGAAGGACAATTTAGTCCCTAAATACGAAAATGTATGAGCTGGGATTTTTTTAGCGGGTTCAATTTTTTAGGGGGGACTTTTGGCGGACAACGTTTTTAGAAGAATTTTTTATAGGTTCTTCAATGGCGGCACTCCTAACTACACACAGCCGTACACACATTTCTGTTAATTAAGATAGTTGTTCCCCGTTGAAATTTTGAGGTAATTGACCATCCAGTTTACGAGATGAATAATTAATCAAAATACGAAAATATGTAAAATTCTACGCGAATGGTAAATTTTGATTAATTATACGTCACAGGACTATTTCCTAAAAATGGCACACATGGAATTAATTCTCTAAATTCTTAATATATTCACGTATAAAATGGTGTATTTTGGTCGAATCAGAAGTCAGAAGTGTGTCAGCCAGTCGCAGTAAATGTTATCCAAAAAACCAAAATACGCTGATCGAAGTCCATCCCTCCGCAGCGACGAAACTTCCCTTAGCCGACGATACCATCCGCTAAGCGAGAGGCTAGCTGGGAAACTTTTGCTTGACGTCCGCTGGAGGGATGTCCATCGGGTTACAACTTTTGATCGGCATCGGATTTCACGATCTCGCCTCGGTAGCTAAAGTCGTCGTCGATCGGCGCTCCTTTCGAGTCGTTCACCGAACAGATAACGAGAAATCCTTAAGCCCCGACAGCGAGCTCGTTTACGAAAGTGACCGCTTTCGATACGACGCTTCGCTGTTCGTACCTAGACGCTAGGTAGTTAGGTTGTTCTCCATTTTATTTCCCTCCGATGGGAAGCCGTTTAAACCGCTACGTTACCGTGTTGTACGATTCGTGAACCGAAAATCAGGTTAGAGAGGATTCAAATAATCCATGGGGACGTCAAACACTTTATTTAAAACCCAAAAATGAAATGTTGAGATGGCGGGAGGCCTGAATACAAGCAATGAATTTATAATGCGTTAATTTCCACTGAGAAAGCCTTCAAGAATTTCGAATCCCTGGCGTAGTTTGAAGCATCTTCTTTCCAAAACACCCGCGGGTCAACATTGAACATGTGCAAAGAAACACCTAATCTGAAAACTGTCAGAGTAGTCACGTCCACGTCGTAAACCCAGAGCATCTACGAATGCCAAACAGAAGTCGTCGTCGAGCAACGATTTGGACTGACGTCGTTAGTCGTGGGTCGAGAAACATCGTAACGTCATTGTCAGAGACTGCGGTTGCCTAATCGGAGCTTTATGACTCGGCCAGGTACGTGGCTGGTAATAATGGACGTCGGCTATTATCCAGAACAATCTGTGGCTCGCTTAACGGTCAACTAACGATCCCTGCACGATCGTAGAAATAATTAATATTGGCGTGCGACGGAATTTACGTCAGTGTGTATGCGCGTGGACGCAAATTTAATATCTGTTGGGCGCACGTGTGCCCTGTCAGAGGTTTGTTGGTTCGCTGCTACCTGCGAAGACGAAACGGGGATGTCTGGGTTGCGTTGATGGGACTTTTTTGGTCGCGGAGTCGGGTTGATGGGTGATAGCTTTTGATGGATGAACAAGGTACGGGTAATAGGGCGGGCAGATGTGTATTCAGGCTCGGGAGTTTGACTTGGAAGGAAGTTCCTGGAAATTTTGATGTGCGCTGTATGGAGAAGGAGATGATTTTGTACAGAAACATCGGAGATGGAAAGTGTACGGCGTATCTCGTGGCGAGAGTGACGAGAGAAAAGTGTTTGATCGAAGAATTGTTTAGGTTTCTAGGTGGTTCGTAGGAAGTTGCACAATGTGTGCTTCGTGGATCGGGAATTTAGAATTTTAGCAACCTTTGTCAATCTTATTAAAGGAAAATAATTCTTTTTAGAACACTGGCTTTCTTTTTGAATCGTTTCTTAGTAATTTAAGATCCCAAAACTCTGAATATCTTCTTGGACATGCTAATATAACTTCGCAATCGTTCGCATCATAGTACCATAAATGAAAACAATAGTATAAATAGTCTCCTACAAATCTGGAGTAATTATCAATTTACTTTATAATTTCATCGAAATATTACGAATCTATTAGTCTGCACTTGTCCGTATGCCCCACAAACCTTGAATTATTAACATCATTTCTCAAGGATTCCAAGATTTATGTCAAATTTCATGACCGCCGTGTATAGTCCCACGTGTCCAGTATCGTGGAGTATCAGGCTCCGCTATGGCCTGTATAGCGTCTCACGAGTACAGGATCGGTAGTATCAGGAACCGTGTCCCACGAGGCATTGTCTTGTTCCGCTCGAACACGAATCCGTCTCCTTTTAGTGTGATCCGCGCCACTTGTTACAGAAACTCAAACGCCTAAACGATCGCAAGCGCCATAAGCGCGCCCTTTCCCACCTGCCACGGTCTGTCTCGCGTTCATTAACAACTTCACGCTCTGCAACCTCGGCTTCAATGGATACTTAACATAAATGTCACGACTGATTACTCGTATCTGTTATCTCAGAATTTCACTTTTAGCACTTTCCAAGCCCACTTAACACGTTCACTCTCACGCCACGTGCTATGTATGCCACGTTCCGTTGTGTCTGTACATCGAGTAAATGTAGTGGTCTCCTGGGAAACTATTGTCCAAACTAGTTAATGCATGAACCCCTTACGTTCTGCGCCTGTTGATATATTTTTCTCTAAATCACGTCCAATTTCAACGAGAAAACTTCAAAGAAGTATACGTCTATAAAAAATTTGCCCTAGCATAAATTTATTCTACATAACCTTTAACAATATTTGCGTGACGTAGGGGACATCCGAGTGCAAAGGATTAATCACGAAAAGACTTGGTTTAGGGTTTAACGTTGATGAAATCTGCCGGCAGTCAACACGTGAACACGTAGGCGCTTTTGGACGCGAGACATCGGATGAGATAAGGATTAGACTGGTCGGCATTGGGTGCATACGAGGTAGCATGACCGAATGCAGTCAATCGTTTCATTAACTTGTACGTGCTTGGCGTTCAGAATCTCATGACTTGGCGAGACTCACGTGCGAACTTTACGTGGCAGTCAACGCGTTCAGGATACATCTACATATTCGAGAAGATGGATACTGCGACAGTTACCTTACCTTGAGCACCATAAGTAGATTGCTCCACAAAATATCGGATAAGCTCGTCGCTAATGACCTTGCAATCGATGCGACGTAAAGCCTCTATTTAAAAAAAAAAAAAAAAATAAAAATTAAGAAGTAATTAGTAGCTGTAGAACTTTTAGTGACTTTTAGAGACGGCTGATTGTCCAACCCACAATGAAACGTATCCAGAATCCTCCTCTAAAGCTTCGCGAGGGATGTCTCTCTTCCCAGGAACGTCGATGGGAGGGTTTTACAAAATTGATGGTATTTACTCTGACGATCGTCGCAGAAAATCAGGAACCGAGCTCGGAAATCGCCAGGAATCCCGACGATCTCGTTAGTGGATCGGCAAGTTTCGATTGGCCATTAGAAACTCTATTGTTGTGCTTCCGTGGGAAGAGCAGCGAAACGTTCTCCTGTTGATTCCTACACGCTGGCCAATGATTTCCACGCCGACGGCCTCAGCGACGCTCTGCTCGATCGAATCGTCCCGCTACCGACCCGTTCCTCCCTTATTCCGATCTAATTGACCATGGACGATACACGAAATTGCCGTTCGATGCTCTAGACATCGACTTCGAATGGCCAGGAATTTGCTTTCAAGGACGACTTCCTCCGTGGCTCTAGTCACTTAGCCAGGAAACGATCGGGAAACTGGGGACTTTTTCGAAATCACAGTTCCTTCGTTACAGATTTCTTTTCGACTCTACAATTCGAATCGTGTAATTGAATGAAATACGCCCGGCATTGGTATAAATAATTCCAGTCATGATTTTAGGGTGATGTTTTGCGCGAGGCTATTCACTTACTCGGGACATTTTCTTGTAAATCGTTAAGAGAAAGGATGGGATAAGAAAATGGTAATAGTAAAGTAATAGTTGAAGAATCGTAGCCATACATTCTTTCCATGTTTCATTTTTCTACTACTCTAAATTTCACAAGGAAAATTGTTTCTTCGTCGCGAAATTAATTCTTCAATTACTCGCATCCATTTCGTAATGGAATTTCAAAGTTGCAAAAGTCGCTCTAGGCGTCGTGAAAAAAATGAAAGAGATTCACGCCAAGCTCGACAGTTTTCACGCGACGTGTCAGCCGATCTAGCGCCGCATTATCCTCTTACATTTTTTTCGATATCAGCATAATATAGGAGCAACTTTCTGCCCCGGCGAACTATTCCAGAAGTTTAGAACTATAATGAGCAAAGTTAACTTAATTCCGTTGGAATTATCATCGGTCTAGCTTCGGGCCAGCTAAATTACAGTCCAGGTTATTATCGAGCGAGTGATATCGTCGAAATTCGCCTGGTCGGTGATGGGGAAACCTTTCGACGATAATTCTATCGCGTTCAATTCCGTGAATTCGTCGGTGAAAGCTCAATCGACTCCAGAAATTCCGTAACTACGCTAATATAGGATTCGATCGAACCGCAGCTCCTGCGGTTATTATTGTCATCGTCGGCGGTGAAGGTAGAAGGGAGGATACTTTCCAGGGAAAATCACCTCTCTTCGTTGCCGGAGACACCGTAGAGCCAGGAACGATGAAAGTTCGCTAGGTTTCGGATAGTTCGATGGACGAAGTGAAATCGAAACTATACGGAGAATTACAGCATGCGTGGACTATAGATTGTATACATTTATGATACAAGCTAATATGAGAAATACGTATATGCTATACATAAACAAAAAATACTATTGTTATGTATATTTTTTGAATGCTTTTCATTTTACTGTACGGCATAAATACACATCAAATCTGTAGTCTAATTATGTATCTTCTCCATTTTTAAACTACGTTTATTTTAATTAGTCGACACTATTAAATCATTATATTTCAACCACACCATTGAAAATATGAAAATTTGATAGTACCTGTGGGATTGCACAATTAATGATTCGTTTCATTTCAAATGCATTCATAGAAAATGTCACAGTTTCCACTTTTGTTAAGTAATCGTTAATGCTTGACACTTTTTCTTTTATCAATGACAGTTTTATCCTCATGGTCAGGTATTAATTTCTTCTTTTTTCATAAAGACAAAATTTGAGCACTATTGACGGATTCAATTGAACCACAGCCCATGCGGCTATTATTGTTATCGTCATTGACGAGGATGGAGACGAAACCTTTCGACGGAAAGCTCGTTCCATGCGCTGTCAAAGACACTGAAGAGGCACGATGGAAGTTCGCCACGTCCAGTCATTAATCGCAAAGATAGCGGATAGAGGGTTCATTGGACGCGGTGGAATCGAAACGGAGCAGAGAAGGTGGCAAGAGGTGGCGAGACACACGGTAGCAAGGGATTAAAGGACCTCGTTAGTGGTGTGGGGCTGTCATTGATAGTTGTGATTAATGTGCGATACGTTGCCACGATAACTTGATTATGCGGGTGGCCGACTTCTCTCCCTCTCTCTATCACTACTCGCTCTCATTTATTTTCTTCGAATCTTGGTCAGTTCCTCTCTCTAGCATTTCTCGTGCCTGATGTATGTTAATTCTATTATTATTAGTTATTTATTTATCATGGCGTCAGTATGTATGTGAATTACATTTTTTATACTTCTATAAATTACATATGCGAGTCATACATAATTTACACAAATAATTACTTATAATTAGATAACACATTTCTTACATATAACAATAAAAATAATTAATAATTAAACGTCTTCATTAGTGACCCATAATTATAGATATATTTTAAATAATTGATCCATTTAAATGAATAATCTTAAGAATGTTTAAAAGTCACTGTATCGAGGCATCAAATTGTTTACAAAGGTCGAGCGAATACATCGAAGTCCTCGCTTTGGGGGTCGCGAATCGCTGGTAGTATTCATCGAGTTCGTCGAGCGTAAGAAGCGAACTTTTTCCTTATCCTAGCGAAATACACTCGTCGCTGTGTTTTGACGTGGCCGATGCAGAAGTTGCCTGGGGAAAAAGGGGGGTCGATCCGCGTGGCAATTAATTATTGCCATCATTGTCATTCTCTCGAAAGCGTCCTCTTTCCCCAGGTAAAAGTACACGCGATGAATTACTCAGCATGCTCTCGCGCGGGGCACCTGCTGATTCCCGGACGGAATCCATCATCAATCATACCAGCACGCCTTCCACGTGATTCTCTTGGATGGTGTTGGTCTTCATTATCCCGTGGTTCGAGTCCTCATGAGCCACGATAATGAATCAATTTGTAAGCGGAATAAGTTTGTCGAGTAGACGACGATTAACAAAGGACGTTCAATATTTAATTAGACGTTCCTAGGAGGATACAAGTCGAAATTGAATTTAATTCTTTCGCTTTGTAGCAAAATAATCGTTGGTATTGGATACCTGAGGTTGGGTTCTATTGTAGGCACTATTTGTGCTTTTTCTTCGAGAGTTAATTATAAAGCAAAAGCTTTACAATTTTGAAGACGTATCTCAAAACGTTTTATTATTTACTAAACGCTTTATTTGCAGTCTGGCAAAAGTGCTAAATTAAGCATCGTCATTAGTGACCCATAAAAGGTTACTTCAATTGCATTTCGTCTTTTATGGAAATTTTTGGTTTGCATCTTTTTTTACTTCGCATGGACGGTGTGACAGTGCTATGAAATTAGATGAATGAATTGGTGTCCTTTGAAACCGAGATTAATTTTATTCTGAACATTTTCTTTATAAGATTATAAATTTATAATTATGTATTTGCAATGCAGATGAAAAAAGAAATAAATATGTGATCGAGAAGGCGATAGTTTCAAAGAGTAAGTATTAAGAGTTCAAATATAATTAAATATCGAAGGGGTCGTGTCGAGCATAAAAGATTCGGACGTCTAAGGCGATATATCGAGAAGTCGATGAGTCAACGTCAAATATCACGAGAGCTCGGGGTCATACGTTGCAAGCTACCGTACGAATATTAAAAGCTCCACGAAGGAAATCAAATATCCTGAGGCCGAGTTACGAGTGCATTCAATTGCAGATTCGTGCAGGGTAAAGTCTTAAATTCTTCAAAATTTGAACGCTCACGAAACTTTCGGTTATCATTTAATATTTATAACCACTGCAAACTTCATCTTAAATTAAGTATCCTGTTTATACATATCTTGGACTCTTCTGATTCATTTTTTATTATTTGAGACTTCAAGTGAACATTGCACGTTTCTCTCGAAGAAAATTCAAAAGTACACTCTGTACAATAATCCAATAATTGCTTATTAACGACTCGAAAAATTATTCTATTATTTTACCAACAAGTAACAATCATGCTTAGAATTTGGTAATCGCAGAACATCTTTCAAACAATTTAATGGCTAGGTTTTTCAATCTCTGGGGAACGTCTACTCAAATACACTGTCTCTCGGCTCAAGGCGAAGATCTCGCATTTATCCCACCGATGAATCATCCTTCGTCTAGGTAGATTGCGGAGGTGAATTCGTTAAATCTCCAGGGAATATCTCCGAGCTTCTAACCGGGGATCTTCGCGTTCCTGTTTCAATAACCTGGTCACGACTCATCGCTTGCGGCCAGAGGCGCCGTTTAATTCTATTTCGCGTCGGATCCATTTCACGGAAGAATTACGGAGCAGTTTTTTTCACCTCGAAGAACGTTGCCTTGGGTCACTCGTCTCTTTATCATTCGAGGACTCCATTACAGGTGATGTTCTTCGTCAAAGATTGCCATTCCATTATCGATCCTCAGAGTCAACGAAATTAATCATCCCCTCGGAGCCAGCTCGATCGTCTACTGTCTCAATATTTCCAAAGGTACGCCCTCGTTCGCGAAAGGTAACGATGCACCCTAACGACTAATGCTCGTGGAAACGGTTTTTATGGTGGTTTTGTTACGTTCACGGCCATGACGAAGGATAACACGCGTTTAAGAGGGAAATATCTTTTTACGAGTCTTCCGTGGTTTCAATGTTCTGTGAAATTCGTGTGAAATGTTCTGGTTAATTAACTCTTTGTCTATGGACGGTGTATATACCCTCGAGAAATGGGCTCAGAAAAATGTTTATATTCGTTAAATCAATTTTTAAAAAATACCAGCTTATAGAGGGCGGTGAGACGAAACAGTTTACTGCTACACTGATAGATGTATGTTGTTATTGGAAAATAAAATCCTGAAGCCTTTTTTGGAAAACACTTTGAAATTTGTACAGTGGAGTTTTCTCGGCGGAGCTCATTATAACGCAAGGAAACAGGAAAGTGTTTCTCGCAAACAAGGGAAGACATTCGAAAGAGATGGTGGGGCTTGATACTTAACGAGTTAACGAGCACGTAATCCGCTCGGGTGCTATTATTCGCGTCCTCTTTGGCGAGAAGCGTTTCACGGCGGGCGAGTGCAATTCGCTTCTCGCTCACCTCCGCCGACGCGTAACATAAGAATCCACTTAAGGGGTCCGTAAAAATTCGCGAACTTTAATCATAACAATACACGCGAACCTGGTGAACTTTGATCATCCGATGAAAGGCTACGCCCGCAATCTTCTCGGCGAGGCGCTGAAAAGTCTCTGGAAGCGGACTCGAGGCGTCGCGACGCCGACAATGTTCTGCTGGGATTCGATGGAACCACCAAACAGGGTAAAAAGAGTTATAAAAATTGAGAGTTTTTCAATTTACATCTCTTTATCCCGCGCTTCAACCGTGGGAAATAAATTTCGCGAAACTTGCTTTTAATTATCTTTCGCACTTTTATGTGAGATATTTCTCAAAATTTGCTTTCAATTTGTTTCGTACTTCAAAGTGAGGAATAAATTTTGAGAAATTTTATATCGAATTTTATATCGAAGACCACGTAAAAATGGGTGACCATTTGTTGATGGCAGTTTTAGGCAGGTAGTCGATACGATTGGAGATAATAAAATTTTTCCTAAAAATTTCAAATAATAGCCGCATTAAAGAAACTAATCTAAATGAATAATCCTGAATTCAAGTGTTTTCTTGGATGCTTCGTCAAATAAATCAACATAACATAAATATTTTACTAAACTACATGAAAAGAGCTACGTATGTACTAATTTACCTTCCGATTTAGTTATTTTTTCCCTCGAGGTAAAAAATTACAAAGTAAGCGGAATTTCAGGCGAAAGTATCAGATCGAAGAAGAAACATTCTCAAGGGAAAGGAGCAGTGAAGAAAGCAGCGCGAAAACAAGAGGAAGAAACTGAGCATCTCGAAAGTTTGCCTACGCTTTCCCCGATATTGGAATTGCTCGCAATTGCCGCCTTCGCCTTAACGGTCGTTTGCGGCGGACGAGGTCCGCCATTGGCTCTCGTGACCGCGTGATTAAGTTAAAAGCTCTCGTGTGGACGAAGCCCCTACTCGCGAAAGTTCCCTCGATTGTCCAGTGCTGCGGTCACGGGGCGACACATTCCCCCGAACCCATTCGTCGCGACACGTCCACGGCGTTAAAGCTTTGACGATGACGGAGCAATGTTGAAAACATAATTCCGACGTTGCGAAAAACTGCTCAATTGCTGCACACGATGATGTCCACTTTGAATGTTTTGGGAATGATCAATATTCAAAATGTATGCCTGAAATATTGGATCTCGTCATTTCTATCGTTTTTGTGCAAAAATGAAATAATTAACCAGCAATATGTGAATTGTTGGGTCATGGGTTAATAATTGCAAAAGAAAAGTTCGATCAAATGTAATCATCTACCATGTTCGACACAAGTGGATATAGGTACAGAACAATTTTGCAAAACTGATTGTGAACAATTTTGAAAAATCTGAAAACAGGAGTAATCTAAAGAGGTATCGATGAAGAATTCCAGGAATTCGGGTCTCGAAGGGGCCTGGTATAAAATACGACCGTCGCGGATAGTGCAGTTGATTACTAATATTGTTCGATTCTACGAAAAGCCACGTTACCCTAAAGAATTTCTTAGGATGACGATTGTCTCTGCGCTGACCATTCAACTGGACCCAAGCGTTTCAATTTGGCTCCGGGCAGAAATAATCGTCGGCCGTAAAGCACAGTAAACAAACGCTGCGAGCTTAATGCATCCGCGGGATTCGTCGCGCGACCGCAATTTGTCATTCGGGTGGATTATTTATTTTACAGAGACCGATAGAAGGGGAGAGGAAAAAAGGGACATCCCAGCGCGATAAAGCGTAGATTTCGCGGCTGGTGCGACCGTAAGCTACTATGGAACGCGCGTAATGTCATAATAACCGCTAGAACCATCCGTGTTCGGTATCGCTTAGCCCCCGTTTCCATCGATAAATCCGTCCTAGCGTTTTTTTCCCCTCTCGCGGCAGCTGAAACTCGCGTTTTCGTCCAATCGGATCGCGCGCAACCGACACGGATAATATTATTTCGTTGGTCCAAGTGCCAGCAAAAACGATTTGAGCGTCAATGACGATTCGATTGTTGACCAAAAACAAACTACGACCGTGTGTTCCGCCGGTCGAACAAAGTGATGAACGCGAGGGCGGTGCGTGGGTGGACGGTTTCGCGCGTCACCAACGTACGCTCTGTGAAAAGCGCAACGTGCTCAATTAGTTCATAATCTCGCGCGTTCACAGTGATTTTCGGGCGCGTCGTTTTCCCAAAATTCGACGTTTCCGTTCGAAAACGCGACTGGTTGATTGGCGAGAAGTAGCCGGAAACGTTTTCGCGCTGTTGGGTGTCGCGAACAGGACCGATTCGCTGCCTGAATTTGATCGTTTCGGGTATTTCGACGTCGATCAAATTGACGTCGGCCACTTTGTTGGAGATACGTTTAACTCGTTGAACTTGTAGGTATGATTATAACGACTCCAAGCCGAAAATCGAAATGTGATTATTTACATTTGCCACGGGCAAATTTGTTATATACCGGTGCATAATATTTGACAGGCTGCGATGTGAACGTTATAATTCAGTATCATCTATTAGATATATTTTGCTGGAACGTCCAATTGGTGAAAATATCAGAACCCAAGACAAACTTTCTGTTGATATTACTAAAAATAATTTCAAAATAATTTTAAAGAAGAATTACAAAATATGTTTTGAAATGTCAATGTTGGAAATATGTAGTGTGTGAAATAAAAAGATTTTATTTAATACTACCACGCGTAACTTTTCGCGATCTTTTTCCTTGCAGAAACAAAAAACCTCACAGAGAAGAGGCTGAGGGGAATGAGTGGCTGTTGGCGAAGGGTATCCTTGATCTGCGGCTTTTAACTTTCCGGAAATCACTTTCCTCCATTATTTCCTAACGCTCTTTCCTCCCAGACGCTTTCTCTAAGTCCTGAGCCAGACTTTAGGCATTATTTACGTTCTCAGTCTGCTGGTACACTCACTAAACATTTACGTGCGACAATACCTATACGTATACACATATACTTTCACGAATTCCGTTTGTTGACTAGAGTTGTGCCGATACTCAGATTGCAAGTGTACTTTTTGTCAGTGAATGTTACTATTTCAAAAAAATGGAATATTATCCTTAAAATATTTGCCAAAAATAATTACTCACGCATGAATAACTCCTTTTCATTGCTTTGTAAATATTCTATCTTTGTGTCTTTCTCGACACTGGCGTGGAAAATATTTTATTTGCTTAAAATCATTGTACAGAGAGAATACAATAACTTTACTCGCGATTGCTATTAGTTTTAGAAATAAGAAATAACAGAAGAAAAAGATTGAATTGTTACCTTCCCCTATCTCTAGCGTATCTATCCTCCCATGGACAACTTTATCGATATTAATCCCTCCTCTATGAAAGCCGATTCAAAGCACTCTAATGTATTTCAATTCCTAAATTATATGAAACAAACAAATTTTTTCAAAAAATTGCAAGTGAAGTAGCTTCCATTTCCATTTAGTCGCTAATGGCCCTATGAAATAATTGATTCGACAGTAAATAACTAATACCAGTAAAAAGTGTTCTGTCTACATCTGGCTGGAAAGAAATTCGACGTGCAAGAAGTTTCTCGAGGACCGCCGCAGCGTATCATTCACCTTTCTTTCGCTGTACTCACAGCGGGGCCAATCGAATCCAAACACAAGTTTCGACTCGAACGGAACCAGCCGCGGCGAAAGTTTAAATAATCCAATCTCCCACCCTTCTTCTATCCCTTTGCTTTCGGTACGCGTGGGCGCCACGCCACTGGCGTTCCGTCGAAGAAAAATCTCCGCATGAGTTTCAATTTGATTATCGGCAACGAAAGGGATTGCTCGTACTCGAAATGAGAAGAGAATGGACGCGCAGGGGTATCCGTTGTGCATACGAGCAACTTCGTTATTCGCCCGCCGCCCTTCACAGGAGAAAGAGGACGTTGAAAGCTTTCAGACCCTCCACTGTCCCGTGCCAATTTATTTTGACGTTTTAACCAGCGATTGTTTTCACGGGTGTGTGCGCGCGCGTGTTTTTTTTTTTTTTTTTTGTTCCTTTTATACGCGAACGACAATGTTTCAATCGCTTGCTCCTCTATTCTGCAGTGGGCTCTTTTTTTGAAGCCGTTGTGTGGTTGAAGTGTTTAGTGCTCGAAGCGGAGTGGACGGTTGAAGGTACTTTGCCCGGACAATTTTATGTTGCACTCGAACAATCCCGCTTACACCACTTAAATGGTAAACGGATAATTTCGTTATTGAGAATCGTTATGGATATTGAGTAAAATGATGAAGCATTGGTGCGATTAAAAGATATTGAGAACATTTCATCGAAATGAATTAATGTAACGTAAAATTGTATACTTTGTCAGCTCCTGCCTTAAATATACGTTATTTCCATACAATCAACCTCTTTACGGGTATGCAAACGTGTACACATAAAATCAGCATGTGAAAAAATAACCGGACAATTGCGCAAAGAGGCAAAAGTTTACCTAAAATGCTGTTACCAGCTTAACCTTAATTATTCAGCTATACGCATCGAATATTCCTCCCCACAGAGGCTCTGTTCCGCCAAAGTGTTCCGGATTATTCGAATGTCCCCCAATGCGGATATAACTGGATGAAAAATGTGCGATACGCGTCCACGCAGCGTATACTAGCGCGCGATAAATTTGTTTCTCGACCAATAACCGCGAAACGGAAGCAAGCATGATGGACTATTTTATCGAAACACAATGCGGAATTTCGATTCGCAGTGGGGCACGCGAACCAGCTTCCAATCGGTCCGCTGAATCGTTAACTTCAAGTCGAATTATAGCATCGTCGAACAGGAGCTGTCCTATCCATCGATATATACGAAAGGGTTGTATAGAAAGACCAACAAAACTTATTTACTACGATTTGTTAGAATTTTACTAAATTCTTGTAAAAAGTAAGCCTCTTTTCGTTAATAAATGATATACCTATCTCAGAGCCAGGTATCCCAACTTCGTGTAACAATGTGTATATGGAAGAATTATTCATCAACAATCGTCCAGATCAGCAAACAAAAGAAAAATTCCTAACGAACTAAAGGAAAAATAAATCATCGACTGCGTGTAAATTGTGACGCTGTTCAATTTTTTTTTTTAAATCATTCGATAGATTTAATCTATGATTGTCCTCTCGAATGGTCTCCTCTCCATTGGGAATCACCTCCAAAGGAGGAAGACACTCATCCAACGTTCCAACGCGGTAATCGAGTAACGAGCGCAGGAAAATTTTTCATAGAGCGAACTTTAGTGCGCGTCCCGTCAATAACATTTTTACGGGCCGAAGTCCAGGAATTTGCGGCCGACTTTTACGCCGACACGATGAAGAAAGTGTCTATGGAACGTTTTCGTGCACGACGAGCAATTTCCCCGGCAAGAATTCATTGGTCGTTGCTGCGTGGAGTCCACCTGGGGCCGCGTCCTGTTTATGCAGCCTCGCCTCTTAAATGTGACCATAAAGTATACTCGGTTACTGCAATAAGCTGCAAGAATCTGTCTCTGCGTGGTCTCTTGTCCGTTCCCAAGAAGCCAAGAAGAAGAATGTCAATTAAGTACGAGACACACTGCGAAGCCCTATTTCGCTTCGATAGCATCGGACTTTCATTCACCGTTTTGGCGCGGGCGAAACGAGGGATGGGAAACGGTTTTCTGAAGTGTTCTCCGTTCACAAAGTATACATTCTCAAAGGGCGTGTATTTTAA
Organism: Hylaeus anthracinus; assembly: GCF_026225885.1. Taxonomy (NCBI): domain Eukaryota; kingdom Metazoa; phylum Arthropoda; class Insecta; order Hymenoptera; family Colletidae; genus Hylaeus; species Hylaeus anthracinus. Next base: position 4,189,869 of record NW_026534341.1, on the reverse strand, counting down.
TTAATCCTTAAAAGCCAGGAGTCCGTTCGAGTCGTATAAAACTCGTGGTTTCAATTATGCAATGCTTTGTGTTCCCTGAACTAACTGAAATTCTTTGATGGATACACTTTTCTTCTTGGGATAGATGACGTCACAATGAAATGAAATTCCCTGAGATGAATAATTTTATATATTTGCTTTTGTGGGTGGCAAGAAACATATCATAGAGATGTGTAAAATATTTTTTATAAGAGGCTTGTGTTTTCCTGAATACAGCGTTGCAATTTCGCTACACTTCAGTGAAGCGGATGTAAAGCAATACTGCGGTTTCATGGAATGCACACGTAACATTTCATGTTCATCGCGGTAATTCAATACGTCTTCGGCTTCGGTAACTGTTGTGTCGAACTGGCAGAAGCGTTGTCCTGTTTCACACGAGATGCAAAATTGAACTCTCGTAACTTTGTGTACGTCGACACGGGTATCGTTTTGATCAGTTTGTCAGTTAACTTGCAAGTTCCTAGTACACAAACCCGTGTCGAGCTACTGTTACATAGCCGGATATCCGGTGCATACAAACGTAAGAAATACCGAAATAAATTACTACTTTGTCCAGTTGAATTTATAATCGACAATTTTATATATTATTTCAATTCAAAATGAAGATTCGAATGAGGAAGAGATTTAATCCATCGTTTGGACTTGTTTTGATTCGAGAAATCGTTGAAAGAAAGACCGATGGTTCCATCAGGAAATTATGTAACTGGTATGTAATTTACACAGCTCTTATTTTGTAAAAATTTAATAGTAATCAAGTTACATAATAACAAAATGTCTTGCATATATTACAAAATTCAATATTGTATGAAGAGAAAAGAAAGAGGAGTAAAGTGTGAGAATATGCTCATAATAAATAGGTTAATAAGACAAAATAATAAATTAAAATCCAGAGAAAAGTACAGAAATTAAAGCTACAGCAGAAATAAACAAAATAAATGTAATTAATAGCGGAGTAATAAAATGTTATCGTGATATATACAATCGTCGTTTTCTCCGTTTAAAGTTATTATTTCAGTGGAAAATTGAATTGTTCCTGCTCGACGTAATTGAAATATAGAAATGAACTGTCGATACCATCCGATCTCTGTTTCGACACGGCGGAGCTGTCGAGCGTTTCCCGCGATTAGGCGTTATTAAGCCTCATGAAAGTTTAATACACGATTTCGAGAGCTGCCAGGATCAATTTTCAAATTACGCCGCGCCTACGACATCGTCGCACGACATGCAGCCGGGACGTTACACGCTCATTATTATTCCTTATTGCGATTTTATGCAGCTCCGTCTTCCTTTCATCGGAGACAAATTAAAGACACGACGGCGTGTAATTGTTTCCAACGGTGCATATTGAATCCGACGCGCCACTTGCCATCGTTTCGCTAGGGGAAAACGTACCAGGTACTGTCGAATTGGTAGAGTTTTCTGACAATCAATGGGGAAAAGGAATTTACCTCTTTCATATTCAAATTTCATCTACGTATAAGGTTGCGTGATTGGAGTTTGATGGCCGAGTTTAATTTGAACGCAGTAATCGAACTTAGGTTTATGTAAAAGTGTCAGTATATACTTCAGTTGTCACATTTAAAATATATATTATTACTACTATACTTTTAAGAAGCATGGTTTGATTAATAATAAATCTGTAAATTTCAATCTTTAAACTAAATCTTCTTTCGCAGAAATATATTGATTATGAATATACCAAATTCTAAAAGTAGGAAAAGGGTGAAATACATATACAGAGTGAGGCATTTAAAAGGAGGCCACGTGAGGAACTAAATTCGTGGTTTATTATTAAAATATTCTCAGTCGAAACGCATTTGCCGTTGCTCATACATTTTTTCACGAAAAATCGTTTTAGCGTTAAAAGCTGCAAGACGGTTAACATTGGCTGCACTTTCCCATGCTTTTACCGCGAAAAATGCAGTCCCAACGAGTCGATACGGGAGCTTTGGCCGCACAAATGACTGCATATGAACTAAACACCAGCGAAGCGTTCCAAGGGAAAAGTATCGCTTGCGTAAGCGATGGGGCACTGTCGTAGGAAAAGTTCGCGATCCGTAATGGCTAGAACCACGAAACTTCCACATACACTCGACGTGTTCACCCTCTTGCGGAGCGTTCTTTATATTTTCGAATCGGTGCACCCATTACGTGATCGCATGCATCGTCGAGGGGAATGCCTCTTGGCAAACTTTGAATGGCAGCTCCTCGAAATGCCACGGGAACCGATATCTTCCGACGATTCTCAATGAAGTCGACTAGTTGCCTCGTATACGCAGCTACGTTCGTGCCAGAACAGCCTAAGGTATCTTCGATTTGGCCTCGCTCTCAGAGGTTGTAGCTATGTTTGATTGGGCCCCAACAGACTACTGTCATCTATACTGAGGATGGCAGAGAATGATGCAGAGAAGTATGTAAGGAAATGCAAATGCAAATTCTCTTTAATTGCTCTTGAAAAGGTCGTGTGTTCATCTTTCTTTATTTAATTCCATTTATTCAGTTCTATAACATTTGTTATAGAGTGCAAAGAGATTACATAATACATGAATATAATTGAACGAAGGGGGGAATCTTTATTAGAGCATAATCATAATGTAGTGTACTCCTAATGGATCACGTGTACTTAGTACCATTAGTAAGGCAATAATGCTAAGGAGGCTTAATAGATGCATAATTGAATAGCCCATTCTAGCTGTACGTCTGATCATAGCTGGACGTTACTACTTACTATCGTTTGCAAGTAGTGTCGTCACGCTATGGTCAGACACAGCACGATCGGATTTCAATTGAGTATTTAATCGTTAAGAGTCTTCAGCGTTACTTAATATTGTATAATAATATTGAATAATAATATAACTCCAAAATTACGTATTGTATGAAAAAGTATACGATGCCATTTAAAAAATTTCGTGTATATCTCAATATATTAAAAGACATAGCAAATGAAAAAAATATAAAATGCAGTTAATGTTACTCGTAATTTAATTATGTAAAACACAATGCATGTAGTACAAAACGGTTTTTCCTGAATACAGTAAATACCAAGTAATAGCAGATTACTCTGGACCGTTGTTATCAACTCACCTCGTGTATCGTTCATGGTATTCTCGTCACGATGGAGGAAAATAGCCAACATTTTTCAAGAAATTACCGACCTCGTAAATATCCGGCACTGCACATTCCAGACGTTCGTTGCGTTTACGTTCCCGGTCAGGAAACGGCCACAGTTTTTTCGTCGTTTTCCCCTTTCCTTTTTTATATCGACCATTACGCCTCCATTTCACGGCATATTGTCGGTTTCCCTCGAGATTGTCGTCGCGTCGGTGAATCGAGCATTCCTCCTTCGGACGCGGCGTTAAACGATCGAAACGGAAAAATGACGAACGCGACGTTTCCGCGCCACTTGCGCAGGGAAATGCGATGGAAAAGGCTCCCAGGTTCCGCGATACTAGATCTGTCGTGCTGCAGGAACGGAAATTTGAACGCTCTCGTAAACGGGAAAAGCATTCTGGATATTGTAGGTTATTTAACTCTTTGCGCTCTATGTTATCTCGATACAAAACGTACGAACAGGATTTGCGTCATATTAAATTCAGTATAACTTCGGAACCACGTAATTTAATGTAATCATATTTCATTTGCACGAATCTGTAGACATTTCCGAACATATTCATAACAAGAAGTACTATATTATATTTTTTATGTGGTGATATTATATTTTTTACGTGAAAATTGCAAAAAAAAAACGATCGAATAATTACACTTCCTCCAGTGGAGTCCTGTTCTGTCCAAAACTTCTAAAGTTTCCGAGGGAAACGTTCACCGTTTCTGATCGTTATCCATTGAATTTTTCAAACGTCGCGTTTGACGAGCGAGAATTTTATGCGTAGTTGATCAAGACGAGCCGGAGTTCGGTTGAAAATTTCATGAAAATTCACGGGTGCAACGGCGTTCAACCGTGCCACGCGATCCTGAATTGCTCGCGTTTCGTGTATACGTGTATACGCTGCTGTGTATATTCTTTTTTTTTATTATTTTTATTTTTTTTTTGTTTTACGACGCAGTAAAGGGCGCACAAATTGCCAGTTGGCTCACGTGTCGTCTCGACGCGGAGGCACGGATGCATACATCCCTGCGAAACCAGGCCAGCGGGCTGCTATTAATTATTCACGTTGTGTTTAAATGGCGGACAGTTAGCGGTGCCTACGATTTTATAACGTCGCGTCCCGCGAAATCGTGACGGGCTTATACGTTCACCGCGCGCATGCCATACGTAATGGGTCGAAATAATAAAAAAATACGCGTGTGCGCTTGTCTGCGTATACCAATTCGTTCATGTATATAATAAAAGAGATGGCAGTCGCCGTTTAGTATGGTCGACGTGGCACAGTTTCGTTGACGAATGACGAATAATATTTCTCTGACTCGCCCCTTTTTGGCGTTTTACTTTAAACGATGTGGACGATTCAAAAATATGATTCTGCTTTTCGCAGGGTCATGTCTGTTATTGTCTGAAAAGTGGAATATTTATTGTGTATTCAGATTTCGATGTTGCTGTTAATTATTATTCTTTGTTAAATTGCTTAGAGTGTACCAATGCATGGATAAAATTATATTTTTATTTCATACAAAAATTTCATTCGTAATCTAGGATGTACGAAAGATTATATTTTTGGAAAAAATTAGTCGAAGGAAAAATGTTCAAAGGGTGTCTTTTTAAAAGAAAACATCGATTCCACTTAGATTTTATTCTTGGCGTGTAGATCTCGACAGATCTGAAAAATTCCAGAGGTGCATTTTCGAAAGAAGCCATCAATTTTCCTGAGATACAATACGAGGTCACTCGACTCCGTCAAAGGCCGCTATCCAAAATCCATAACGTTCGCCTTTGTGTATTAAACCAATACCCTCGAGATCCGATAACTAGTGGGCCGCACCATCGAATAATATCGTCGTGATAACAGCTCTGGTCACTGACCTGTTTTATCCGACATACATTTGTCTAGTGGGTTATTTCTTTGAAAATTTGAATTCTTCGACGAGTACTCCATTAATTGCTTTTTGATAGATAGGAAGCGGAGAAACAGAATGAAAAAAAAGAAAGAGGGAACCAACACCACCGACTGGTGTTTCACATATTCATACATATTCGCATATACATACGCATATTCGTATTTTTCAATCAGTATTTTGAGATTTGAAATTTCATTTTTTTTTTTTTGTGTTGAAGCAGAATACTCAGTATGCAGAGTGAATTGCTATAGCTAGTTTCGTTTGCCATTTATCTTCATCTTGTGGTTATGGTACATGAATTTGTAGTATTAAGAGTAGACTTCAAGGTTATACAAATTCTTCCACGTAGAGTATTATGAATTTAACGATCAAGTCGTACAAAAGATGTTTGCTTCGTACGACAAACAGCATATTATTGTTACGGACATTTTGAGCCGATTCCGTTCGAGGTAATTGATAACAAAGGAAACGATTTGTCGTAAAGTTTTAACAAGCGCTTTAAAGCGGAACTAACGATTTCTCCGACTACGAAATTGATGAGTGCTAGAATTACGTCGGTGGTCGAAGTTTGCTTTGCCTTCAAGCTCAACGCTTTTGGCACGAGTATTAAAAGTTTCGAATCACGCGAACTCGTTGTTGGATTATAATCCGCGATAACTCGACGTTTTCACGAATACGAGTAGTCTCGTTTGTTCCACTAAATTGATTGAATTCACAGGCTTCTCGAAGCACGTGCTTCAAGGTAACCAATTAATATACACCTGGAGATGTGGATACTTATCACCTGCAACGAGTAATTACCATGTCGTATTAACGTCTCGCTGCTATTATTCCCAGTGTTTTCATTTTTCTCATTGCGCTTCTATTTGTATACAATCTCGATGCGATGACCACGTATCACCGTTATCGTTTCTCCTATATTTATTTTTCTTCATTTCGGTTCTTACGGTACACAATTCTATCGTATTAACGCCGTATCGCTAATATTATTCCTAACAAAATTAACCGCCACGAGTCGCGGCAAATATTGCCCAAGTAAATATTCGCAATTGCGAACGCGGTCCGTTACTCGATTTCTACGACCTATTTCGAATCGAGCCGTCCACGTTTGCCACGCATACATCCGCCTCGAACGTTACCCGAGTTACGAGTATCGAGGAGACGGATGGGTGTTGGAGAGTATAACCGTTGTTAGCCAATGACGCGTCATCCTATTTAACATTTAACAAAGCTCATTGCGAAAGCAATCAAAACTTGCGAGGAACTCCAGCGTCTGTCGAAGTCTCGGATTACGCTTGGAATAGTAAAGACATCGCCGTTTCCCCTCTACACCCTCTCGCTCCACCGACTTCTTTCGGTCCCGCTTTGCTTATCTTCGCGTCTGGTTTCCTCGAACGCGCAGCGATTCTTTAAGTTTCTTTAAGTTAGCTCCCCTTCCCTCAATTTCTGTTAGCAAATGAATTTGACTTTTATGTCGTATAATCAGGAGCTCCCTCGAACTCTCCCCTACCAGAACGCTCGCTTTTTGAGAAGATAAATGGGAAGGATTCGAGCTGAAGCACAGCGGGGGCAAACTCTCGAGATAAGAGACTTTTGGATATGGGATACTAATTGAGGGGTTACTTCACCTTGACGATTTGAAAGAATTGGTAGTTTGTTTTGGTGAAATGAGAGCTTGGAGCTTTGAGGATAACGTGGGAGAGGTCCAATTGAAAAATTCGTTGGAATAAGATATATAAGGGCCCATAAATCAGCAGCTCGCACAGAGAACACGGATGTATCGTATTAGACATCGATATAATTATCGTACAATTAGCTGCGCCCCGCACAGCATTTTTCAAATTGGTACGGTAGTTCTGGAAATTACCCTCTACATACAAACAAACAAACTTTACCTCTGTATAATATTAAGTACAGACATACATTGTACTGATAGACCTGTATAGTAGATCTTACATTACCATGTAATATTCAATACATTTTATGTGACATCACACAATCATTGCAGATCATACGATACACGTAAGGCTGACAATTTCAAAAATCGATTCATCCCTGCCACTCATAGATGCACGAAGCATTATGTAGATTTTCGATACGAACTGGCTCTCTACCCATTGCGTTCGCTTTGAAACGTCGAAGCATTACGTCACTGTACACATATACACGCAAACACATCACCAATTTGTAAATACTTGAGTAACGTGAAGTATTTGTATATCGGAGCTGACGCGACTCACGATTACGTGAGACAGGTACGAGCTTCGGTTTTGTAACGAAAAAATCACGAATCTCCGAGTTAGGATGTACATCGTTAGGAGGCAAGTGTTCGCAAACAGTCTATGGAATCTTGTTATAGAGTAAATTCGCTCGAGTCTTTTTTAGATTCTTTTGATTTTAGATATCGTTGTTTACCTCACTCCTTGAAATGAGATCGAAATATCTGAATTGATTTTCTTTGGCATAATATTTGCCACGGTATTGTAGATGTTTGCGAAACATTCGTTGTTTGAGGAAGCAGATTGCAACGTGTGTCTCTTAAATTTCTCGTTAAATATTTACCGACGAATATCGAACGTGCCCCATTGCCATTTCTGCGCAAATAGAGTGTAAGAATCGAAAGGTGTTGAACGGAGCAAACGAGTGAATGGCGAGGAAGATACCGCGACTGAATTTTTTAAGCGAAATGAAGAACCATCTTCGTTAATTTAAATGTCGCTGTGGCCTGAAGCAGAATAATTTGGAAATATTGAAAATCACTTTTCAACTGTTCGTAAAACTACCGTTGCCACATTATAGTCGCTTAACATTTTAATTGATATTATCTGGTGCTCCTCCGCGATCGCAATTCCTGGTACACTGCTCGTGGACGTGAATGTAGCCTGAAACCGGATCGTCGACAGGGAACTCGCATTAGGGCGGCGTCTCCGCATAACATATTTGTGTCTTCCCGATAATTACTGGATCCTCGTCTGTTCGATCATCAGCGCAGACACGAGGGGCTGGGTTGGACAAGGGTAAACAGATCAACGCTCGCGGTACCGCGTGCTCAAGCAGACGCGCGCGTATCGGCTGCAGTCGTCGGGCTATCGATAATTTAATTGGATCCTTTTATGCGCATCGCTATTTATTCGTCCAGGAGACGAGCGTGGAGAGGAAAGAGAGACAGTCGGGTGTCGTTCGATAACGTGAGAACCTGTTCGACGCTGACTCTCGTCAAAAGGTAGACTCATTGCCGGTCGGTCTACTTGCGGAATATTTTACGAACTTTCGATTGTTTTTCGTTAATTGAACCTAACCCTGTCCTCCTTGCCGAGCTCCGAGCTACCATTTCTCGGTTGTCTGCACAGAACACAACGCGACCTGCTGATTAAAACGATCCCAATCGACGCCGTTACCTTTCGCCGTCAGTTTATCGAATCTTCGTCGATAGGAAATCGGATAAGCGTCAGCGTAGGAATCTCGATTGCCCCTGTTCTCCCTCCGAACGAGGAAAACTCGCACGTTTAATTCGCTGTCGCTACCACCTCGACTTGTTTGCCCGGAAGAGATTTACCGAGCGTGTCGCCTGTGACTTTTGTTCCGGGGAATTATCGAACGACCGAGGGCAAGGATTCAGATACGTCATGGTGTGATGGGTTTCAACGCGTCATGTGTCGGAGTATCAAGTACTCGTGCACTGGTGTATAGCGAGTAACGGGTTCTCGATGACGCATTTTGTGGATATTCTTAACTGATCTTTTTTTTTTTTTTTTTAATTACTTTATTTAAGGGGGGAATAGTTTTTTTTTTAGCAAGAAAGGAATGCATATAATTTAATGAAACTTTGAGGACATTTTACACATATATTCGAGTAAATATTGTAATTTTTTGGAAGTATTTTCTCTTGTTTGGAAAATATTGTGCGTAGAAATAAATTCTGTTCATTTATATTCGATCATTTAATACTAGACTGCGAATGATCATGCATGTATGCCAGATGAGATTGTGGGAGGATGACTGTTAATATCCAAGGCATTAGATACCTCATAATTTCCATGAGAAGCTGTATATTTGTTGATCCACTTGGACGTAGTACTGTGATACCTGAATCCTTGCAAGTTCATTCCTACAATAGTACATCGTTTTTATTAGAACATCTATCATTCACTCGTTCAGTCATCGAGTCTATTCTAGGTCAGAATATCTAACGACGAATAAAAGATAAACTTTAGATGCGTTACTTGTTCGATGCAAATTACAATTTACGTTATACAATGAAGTTACATTTCACGATGATGGAATATATGTATAGAGAGCTCTTTGCTTCTCATCCTTTATTCGACTACAATTCCATTCATCTCTCCAGCTCCTATTTCCGTGTTATTCCATGCGTTACAAATTCCGTGTTCCCAAAATATCCACGGTGCGTCGACCATCGCGGGGGTGTCCATTCATTACGCGTTCATTCGTCCAACGCATTCCTTGGGTGACTCGAGAGCAATGTTCGAGGCGCGTCCCGAATTTCGTTTTCCACGGAAAATGCGAAAAAAATCCCGGCCATGGGGCCGGGCGTCTACAATTCTAACGAGCCCAATTACCCGCTCCGTAATTATTGTTCGTCTAATGAAATCAAAAATGCAAAATTCCGCCCCAGACGGCGGGGCGTAGTGCGTTCTGTTTCACTTGGCGCGTTCGTTCCTCGAGGCAGCGAGCTCTATTATCTGGTGGGCACCCGCGGTTGCAATTAAGTCACGCTCGTAATTCACGATTTCATGGCGCACCATTCATGAGAAGTTGTGTACAGACGGAGTTACCTAGTAAGGTCCAAAAGTTTCTGGCTGAAACCGTGAAACTTCGTTCGAAGAGTATAAAACCGTTTACTATTTTTCAGATTGTGTCTACTTGAACGCAATTTCTGTCAGAGGTGTCGTGAGACAACTTTTTTAAGTTTCATTTAAAACTGTTCCCCGAGATAAATCATTTTACTTCGACTGACTTCCGTAATAACTTTTCCAAACTTTTTCTATAATAATTATTTTATTTTGACACCATAAGGATTTTATACCACTAATACGAACAAATCTAAGTTTTATATTATTAACGCGAATCGTATTAATCGATGGATTACCGCGTTTTTATGTTTTTAATGATTTTTCCTCTTTCATTCTTTAGTAAAAGGAACACAGACCCCAAATGGGGTCGCTTAGCAAAATCTTGGGATCGCGAGACTTTAATGTAAAATATTTAATATTTTCTTTTATTTATGTTATTGCAAAGAATGCAGTTTCGATGAAAAATAGGGTATATCATTTTTGTAAATATAATAATTACAATTTTACAACTTTTTGTGCAATTTTTAATTTCATATTTTTGTACGTTTTCAAACAAATTCTAAAACTACGTTTTTTCGTACGTATATATATATTCTTACCTAATGAATAAATCGTCACAAAATATTTACATATCTCTATTTTATATTTTTCGGTTGATAAACAAATCGCAATCATAAATGGAGTCGTGAATGAAAAAAGTTTAAGAAGTCCTGATGTAGATCAACAAGTTGAATAAGATACCTAAGCTCGGTGCGACATCAGTCCTTGTCACCCTTCAACTTGTTTGTTTTAAACAGTATCAGATGGCACTCGCTAGCCTGTAGGCCTAAGCGATAGTCTAATCACCTGAGTGCAGCCCTGTCACTCACTTATTCACCCTCGAGTCACTACCTCAGGGCTCTTATTAAACTTGTTGAGCTATACATAATGAGTTTGAACAGATTGTTCTACCGATTAATAGCGTCGTGTGTAAGGTAAAATCCGTTAGATTAACTTTATTGATGAGTTCAACCAGCAGATTTGTAACGACGCGAGCAGAACAGTAACATTGCTCTTTCTATTAAAAGTATTAGTTGATTGTCAACCACGCTCGTAAGTTTTTCTGTGAATTTAGATCATTGTAACTACTATATAACGCTCGTGCCTAAATGCACAGCTCAGGTTGAATGATTTTGAACCTTGACACGTACAGGTGGACATCAAGACGTTGACGAACCTCTAACGTTGGAAATGAATTTCTGGCATGTGTATCTATCTTTTCTTGTAACAAAACCGGATAACTGGATAAACGCGATGGCTCGGAAAGCGAGGCATTGCTTTACGGATTCGTTGTCCGCACACACGCGCCGTTTTCTACCTTGTCCGCTTTCTGTTATTGACTTTACGAACTACTTGCTCCAAGCATCCTGAACCTTTCGGAGGATCTAATATCAGGAAGTTGCGTAACTCCCACGAGTCTTGCGATACACACTCGATGTTCCCTTTGAAATTCTTAGTATGCTGGATAGCAACAGCCTCAAGTGACGCCGAAAGGGGATTTAACAGAAACTATCCCTGATAATATACTTGATAAGACACGCGTAAGGTAGTTCTAATAACTGGGACGAGCTTTGTTAGTTAGCTCTGTTCGAAACGTAGGTAGAAACAAATAGCATGAGGTACTTCGGTGCATTTGCAAAGTGCAGTTGGATTTTTTGAAGATTGTTACTGTCTTTCTTTTGTATCAAACAATTCTATGCATGGAAGGTACAGATAAAGTTATTATTCTGTATTTTGTTATTTTACAAGTACAATATAATTTATATTTCGTTTTCTTTTTACTTTAGATTACCTAACTTGCATAGTTTTTATAGTAATCGCAAATAGTTGGTTCCAAAAGTGAAACAAAAATGTTAAATTGCTCGCGGCGACTACATCCAACGTTAGAATATTTGGAATCAGGTTTAGTACTTTATCTTTAAGGTTACAGACGATTTCTTAGAATTCTATCGGAATACTTTCAAGAAACGTTTTCTATTTTGTAACCATTCTTACTCCACCCTCTACCTCGTCGAGATCCACCCCTTAACCAATCGATTGCTGGGATATTTCGACTTCGAAAAACGCTAGAAGAATTCGAGACTCGTTCTGGGATCCGTCAAGCACGATATACATATACACGATATAACATCTTCTTGAATTTCGCAGGTGGTTGGTTTTATTTATTCCTTTCGCAATATCTTAACACAAACGGATTTTTTGTATATTTTCTCAGTACGTCTTCATTATAGATTTTCAATGTTCGTAAATTACAGTAGTTGTATCCCTACAAGTGTAATACTGACGTTACCTGTTTCATTCTCGCCGGGTTAATTTGAATAATCAATTTATCTTAACTTTCCAGCATTAATTAATCGTCTCAAATTGACAGTGTTTTACTTTTAGAAGTTTCCCAGTCAATCTTCCACAATTTTACAAATGGAAACGTAATTAACGGCTATTCGATGCATCAGACGATCCCCCTCGACTTGATAATCCTCTGGAAAGGAGAATAAGAAAGGTGTAAAAATGTCGGAACGATCGAGGCTGTACAAATTAAATTTAAACCGAAGATTTTCTATTTACATGTACAAAAGACACGAACCTCGAGTTTATGAAACCTCGGTTGCCGTGGTGTTATCAGTACCTATTTCATGAATAAATTTAAGCACATTAAATCTATTTATCGAATAAATTATGGCTCATAATGCCAATAATAATTTGATTATATTCCTAACGCAACGATGTGCGTTCGTCATTAATTTCGTCAATTCGCATGGAGATTCATTTGCATTATAATTCCGTGTAATAATTCATTATTGGACAATATTCACGGACGTCTATGATATTCTTTCTTTATTAACCAACGATTGTATCGGTGGCTGCGAAACACGTGCCACAGGCGCTATTAATTACCTATTTGTTCGACCAGTTGATAACTGTTGCTCTCGTTTGATATGCATTAATTAACTTTGCGGATCTCGTATAAAGTTTAATTAGTCGTCATAGTAGTCTCTATCCCTAAAGCTATTGTTTGTTATCGAGGTTCCCATGAATTATACGACGTGCTATTACTATTCGATATCATTAGAGATAACTGGGAACTAATGCGCAATGTGGCTGACAATTCACCAGAAAATTAGAATAGACCACTAAGATCTTTTAATGATATTTATTCAATTCAGATTTCTTGGTTGGTCGTGAGGTAATTATTTGCAAGAAATTATTGAAATTCTCAATGGCTTTCAATTTCTCATAAAGTGATCATTTTTCGTGACGATTAGGACAAGTCTAGTTCTTCTTTAGGACAAGTCAAGACTTCTAATTTACTATGCACCCTTTCACAGTACTTATACTGTTCTATATATCTTCTGCTGCGATTCAATCTTCAAATTTCATTTCATTTACTAGTTTCACGCCTATATATTAAAATGTTTTAGCAGGCCTAATCGAGCAGACGAAGAAAAAGCTAGCAATTATGAGACAGCTTAACGACCAAGTGTAAGATCCTGATGGACTTACGAAGCCATTCGCTCTTAAATCGTACTATCTCGTGACAGAGCATGAAAGATACAACAGTTGAACCGGTTCAGAGAGCGAAACGATGAAAACACTGGGAACTCGAACGTCCTCGGGGTGTTTCTTATTCGTCACCAGTCATCGCGAACTCCCGTTCCCCAGCTGGCTGATCGTCAAGCGCGTATTCCAGCACGGTGGAAACGTATTAGCCAGCTAGTTGGACTTCGCAGGAACGACACTTCCGGCAGGGAAGGTAAATTAGAGGCGAAGTTCCCCGTAGGTGGCGGGTTCTACCTGACCAAATTAAAGTGTCCCCACCTAAGCGCAAATTAGACGAGATGAGAACACGCGGCGCTGGTTCCAGTCGTGTTGGTGCAGGTGTTTCCACGTGGACAAGAACGCAGTCTGGGGCTCCGTCGACCACGTTTTGTCGTGGCAAAGACCTGCAATTCGACGTCTCGTGCCGCAACTTCCGAGTTTCCGTGGCTCTATCGGGTCAGGATATCTGCGCGCCGGGTCGGGCGCCATTCGCCACGGGAAATTATTTTACGTTCTTAGGCGGAACGCCACGGTTTCGGTTTTTGCGGCCAGATGGAGGGGAATTCCTCGCATCGCTGCGTCCGTGTTCCATGTCGAGCGAGTGTACCGTGTCTCCGTCCAAATTGTAGACTGTTGCATGTGAATTTTGATTGTGTTCGTCCACGTCGAGCTGTGGGTGACCCTTATTACGCGGACTCGCGGTGAATTCAGACTACTGGGGATTTCATTTTCCCTCGAGTCGAGAGGTAAACTCTTGGAGAGTGCTGCTCGAGATGTAACCAGTGTACGAAGGATCTTTCGAGGTAGTTTAAATATTTAAAATGTAATAATAAATATGAATTAATCCCGACTTACAGCCTCCAGTTGTCAATTTTCTGTTAAACTTGAAATGCCTTACTATCGCTTCGAACAAACACAAAAAGGAAATGTACATCGCCAATATCGTTCGTTATTAAAGATTTGTATCTAGTTACGGAACTCGTTTTCGCTAGAAATCAAATCGCCTGGTAGTTTGTCCCCAAAAATTGACAAAGAGAGCAACGATTTATTTGCAAGTCGCGCATATTCCGATGTTTAGAGCCGTTGGGAGAATTAACGTTCCATTCGAAGCCAATTCTAGGTCCACCCGCAACGTAGAACGAGCAGTGAAACGGGTCCGCCAAGTTTTCATTTTAGATTGGCCAATTGCCAGATTGGATCGCGAAACTGCCCCTCAGAATTGAGTTTCCACTCGTTTCTGTCTTCTATAATCTCTTCGTCCACTACAAACTCCCTCTCGATTTCTTTCCGCAATCTCTGTGTACGTGCGACCTGTATGGATTAGGTGAAATACACATTCGCGAATGCGCACGCACGTCTATGTATCTGGACAGGCGTCCATCGGTGAATCGTTATTGTCGAACGTCGTAAAAGGAATATAATCAACGATTTTCCACGAGCAATTCACTTATCGGCTAGCTTTTCGCACAATCGAGCATCATGGGAACTTTGGTTGATTTTCTGGCGAGGAACACGAGGCGCAAATTTGGTGGATATTACGTAAATTAATTTCCACTGAATCCATTCTGGGGTATTAATGAGAATTTTGATTACACCTGTGGCAGATTTCCAAATTAGATTAACGAATAGATTCCATTGTATGGCGAAATTATATTTCAACGAACATCAATATCGCATTTGTCCTATTTCCTTGAAATAATTATTTGGTCACAGAATCCTGAACATCAATATATATATATATATATTTTTTTTTTTCATTAACAATTCTGTAAGTAGTAAATATTATTTCCGTATTGGCTTTTTAGATACTTAATCTACTAGTTTATAAATGTATAGATTATTTTCACTATTTTTTTTTTAGTACTATCTCTTTACGCGAATCAACGTGATAGCATATTTTCCATTTAACTACATGTAAAGTTGTTATACATAGAAACTGTTATAAATTTTGAACGGCTTAGTAAAACGACTCCAAATTTTTTGAGGGACCTTGAACCTGACTATTTTAATACATCTCTTAAACATCTTTAATTTAATAATAATCGAAGTGCTTTTCAATCAGCATAATTTAATAACAGTCGAAGAAACGTGACAATATCTTTCATTACAGAGATACCGTGCTCGACAATTGATATCTAAATAGCAAAAGGAGGATCCGCGGCGGGTGCATTTTATGCAAAACCGCATTCAGACGCGGGAAACGAACGTCACAGTGGAAAATTCCGTGCACGACGGAAGCAGAAAAATCTGTCGTTGGGAGATCGTCTCGAATGAAAAACTTTTCTTTACATTCAATTTCATCTCATCAGTGTTCTTTACTGTTTCGCTCGTTCCTCCTCATCCGAGCGTCGCATTCAGCGCTGGCGAAGGCACGGTAGTGGAACAATGTTTATTTATTAAAGAAAGTTTCGCATTTATCTCGGCAGCGACAAGGGTCGTTTCCGACGAAAGGGAATAAAGGACAAAGAAATTTCTATTTCCGCCCCGGGGTCGACGGAGTTAAGTCCAACTTCCGTCATTGAAACTTAGCGAGTAGAGATCAGCCAGTCTCCGATCTCTCTTTCCTGTCCCCTTGATCTTTTCCGTTTGTTACTCTCCATCGCTTTCGCGCGTCGTTCCGGATAAAGCGTATTTTTATTTGCACCAATACAAATAGCCCCGGCGAAATTGCCTCGCTCGGCGTACACTTGGGAAATTAGGAAGGTTCGCAATTATTGATTTCTTTTTTACCCTTTTTTTCTGCTGGACATCCGCGTTGCGTCCTCCAGGACACATTCGACCGATCGGACCTGGATAAAATAAAAAGCAGTTCCCGCTAGGAATTGACAGTTTATCGAGTTTAACTTCTGCCATGGATACATACGTTTCCGGTCATTTGCGAAATCCTCGAAGCAACGTTAGGAAATTGGCGAAGGAAAATTCCCTTTAACCCTTTGGACTCTCGGGATTTCTTCAATGCTGGTGACTAGAAACTTCAAAGCGGATTTTCTTCCAACTAATAACAAAAATAAAAGTATAAAAGTTGGGCATTTTTCTTCTCGATATTACGCATTTTCAACACAAATTTTATTTCGCGCGAGTAACGTAATTCGTTAACGAATTTTGTGTAACAGTTCTACGTCTTATTTAAATATAGAAAATGCTTTTCAATCGAGATAGTTGTTCCCTTAGTAATTCGCGCTAACAATGTTTAATTTTAAATTAATATGGCGTTAATTCGTAATAAGTTTTAATTAGTGAAATTTTCGACAAATGAATGCAAATATGCGAAATATGGTTTTTCCCTGAAACTGACGTTTCTTTGTACGCTTGTCATAATGATACCCTTTATCGCTGTTTCTGTTAATGCGCCGCGTGTTACCATTGAAAGCGCTGCGAAAGAGAATTTATTTTTCATGAAAAAGTGTTCAGCGACTGAACATTTCGTCAGAAAATACGCACTTTCGCCATTTAATGCGACCCTTCGTCGTAATGGGAATATGCATAACACGCTCAAAGCCAGTGCACCCTTTCTGCGTTCGACACAATAGTCTTTGATTCGATGTTAATATACTGTAAAATATACACCTGATCAAAGGTCATAATTACATACTACAATTCTGGTATCGTGAAATTCCATATTAGGTGGCTTCAAACGTGGGTTGCGAAGATAATATTAAACGTGTAATTCTGCAAAAATGAATATCGCCCGTCAAAGCTTTCATAACCTATGTTTCCCATACTGTTAACGGATGTATTACTTTTATGGAAAAATTTCTCTGCATTCGTGTTTGGCTCGAGAATTGTATACTTTTTCTTTGCAAAACAGGAATTGGCAATCAACTGTACGCAGGGAAAATTTCTCATAATTGTTCTCATAAACGAACATTAATATTTGTTGAATTCATTCTAGTTACTTTTTACACGCCACAATGGAACTTTATTGCATATGTAACAAAATCATCTGGAACAAAAAGCGAAATGAAAAATCCTTGTTACAACGTACACAAACCATAGATGAATCAAATACGCGGCCCAAGAAAAACGCAATCTGAAATAAAAAAATTCCCGTTACAATACAGCGAGACTATACAATAACGGAGGAAAAATATCGACTGTTCAAAAATGGACAAATTTAAGTCGAACAACACATTGCGTCCAAAAAACGTAAAATAAAACGAAACGTTGTTCGTTACGGTGCAACAGAAATCTGCGATAATGAAAAAACAAATATCGACCGTTAAGAAATAGAAACATTAAAGTCGGACAATCCGTAGCGCCAAAATAAAAAAAACGTTACACAGAATAAAAATCCTCCGTTACAGTACAACAGGCCTGTACGATAATGAAAACAAAATATCGACCTCTCAAAAATATAAATTTTCGAGTAAAACACTACGTGGTACCCCAAAACGTGCAACATAAAATAAAAACTCTCAGTCACAGTATGCACAACAGGGCTCCAGGATAATGGAGATAAAAGGTCGATCGGTAAAAAATACAATCGTCAATGTTCCGAGGGCAAACAAAATTTATCAGCGCTGCTGTTCCCTGGCCGGTGCTCTTTTTATCCTGCGCGTCACGAAAGTTGCACGTCGAACGCGCGCGTCGCGTCGCTTCAAAGTACACTCGATCACGTGTGATCGGTGATGTAACACACGTTGTACGTCGCTCGTGCCGTGTTTACCGAATACGCGGACAACGCGAAAACAGACAGCAATCTCTGTCGTTGCGGGCACCGAATCGGTCGCGTTCAGTGACCGTCGAAGTTGGAGAATTTCGCGAGGCGTCCATTATTCCATGCGACTGGCCCGTAATTCAATATTCAAGCCCACCCCCCTCGTACCCGCGCACGCTATAACTCGATTATCAGCCATTATCGCGAAACGATATTATTCCGTGTAATTTACGGCGGAACGCTTAGAACCGGATATCGCGTAATTGTACGAACCGACTTCAATGGAGACGTCGCGGACTTCCGCGATGATAGCCGCTATTACCGGAGCGCATTTAGAACAAGCGAAACTGCCGCTTTCGTCGCCAGGAGACAATGTCCGCGTCTTTTTCCGGGTCTCGCGGACATTCGCTTGTCGCACTCGATTAATTACAACTTCTTTTTGCGGTGGACACGTAAAATTGAAAAATGTTTCCCGTTTATATGATACATCTCTCGGGGAAAAATGGATTATAAGAATTCCGGATTGGTAAGATGTTTTGTGAGATTACTCTGTCTTTTCTGCCGTCAGGGACTGTAACTATGTTTAATTGTTGCTACGTTTATTCATATTATTTATAACAACGGCCAATACCTATACCTGAGAACGGAACCTGACCCAACTCGAAGGTGATGGATTCGTAAAAAATGAGGGTGCCAAATAACTTGATTATTTGCACCAGTACCATACAAACCCCCTTCCATTTTTACGTTTAATCGAGGCAAGTACTTGGAGTCTCCGTAAAACTCTAGTCGCGAGCAATTGTAAGGAAGATTGCTCTTGGGCTCTACAGGATATTTCCGGGAAGATTGCAGAAGCATGATCTACAAGTGAAAACAAGACACTCTTCGTATAACACTTTTTTCTTGTTTTCGCTTGTAGGTCATGCTACTACAATCTTGCCGGAAAAGTAGGAAACACTCTGTACGTTACCGGCGAAGTCTACGCCAACAACACCAGGGGACGATCCTCAAATTGTTGCTACAGTATGGGCTTAGCAATCGCGAGGTACCCGAGCTATAGAGAGGCCAGTTGGTTCCAACCGACTATTGGCATTTCGAGACACATCGCCTAATTTACCAAGCTTCCAAATCAGTGCAATCCATTACCTGGAAAGAGCTCTCTGAACAGCGTAATTATTCGTTTTATCGTTGAAGGTCTTTGGCAGTAACTGGAAGGGTTCTTTCGCGGTACTCCTGCTGGACGGTTCGAGATTTAAGCGACCGTATAACGAGCACGCGACCCGCGACAGAGGAAGTTTCGCCATGTGTGCTGATTTAACGACTGAGGGGGTGTCCCGCTTAGCCGAAGTCCCGATCGTAACCCCGGACGATCCCGCGTCGCGGCGTCCTTTAACCCCCGGTTGTCCCTCGTGAAACCTACTTTGCCCCGTAAAGGGAAAGAAGTAAAGAAGGGATGGCTCTTTTCCTTGGCTACGGGACTCTTCCGCCTTTCCCCCTGCGATAAGATCGCTTTGAGACGGTAATAAAGGGAAGTGGAGTCCGTCGGGGGTAAATCGAGTTACCTCGCCCCCGTATTCCGTTCATCCTGTTTCCCCCTTCAGTTCTCTCTTTCTCTTTAGGTCTCTTACGATCTCCAGCTTCACCTGTCTCCGGACTGAACTCTTTTAATAGACCCAGGAAGGAGGGCTAAGTGTGTGTAAGACGTGAACGGGAACGCGAGGGCAAAAACTTTGAGCTCCCTCCGCCACGACCGGGAACAATTATCAGGATCGTTTGAACCTGCCGTCTCTTTTTACTCGTCGAACGATCGGGACGGGACTTATCTCCGCCAGGTGAATCGAACGAAGAAGTTCCTGACGCTTCTTGCATCTTTGATGGATAAGATCCCGTTTACCGAGGACGAGAATGTCGTTGACCACGATGTAACGCGTTGTGTTGGGGGTAGCTGCGTGCAGGGAGAAGGGTGGGAGTCGGTATGGAAGTTTCTTGGTATTGAGTTACTGTAGAATATTTTGTGATAATTAAATTCTTATAATTACTATTTAATGTAAGAAATGTTTGTTGGCGATACGAATTAGTAGAAATTCAGCACTAAATGTATCCGCTTCGATTTTCTCATTTTTAGTCATTTTCACGCGTGGTCCTGCTAGCTTAATGTTAACCTAGCAACGCCACGATTTTTTCGAGAATGGCACGAGGTACAAAATAAGTACTAAATATTCCACTAACTCCGATATGATGTTGATTCGGTCCTGCTGTCTTAAGAGAGGTCAATCTGTGACTTCACCATGAAATCTTTATTCCCGGTACGAAAACAGTCGATGTTGGTAATGAAAGAAAAGCAAAGTAATCTCCCAACGCTCGAATTTCATTCGTTCCTGGAGTCTTTGTAACCGAGAGTGTCTCTATTGTCCGCGTCTCGAATCTGGGACACCAGATGCCTCCTATCTCGCTGCAACGGCGAAGGGGAACGACGGAACCGAGACGAAACCTTCTCAGATAAAACTAACAGGCGAGTGAGCTAGAATTCTTCTTCCACTTCCGGGTGGAATTGCCGTGACCAAGAAAACAGACTGGGCGCCCGCGATTCCGTCGCCGCGATGAAGATACAGGGATGTCTCCGTGCCTGGCGTAAAGTCCTGATGGCTGCAGACACGACGCGCGATTAGCGCTCGCTGCGAATGCTATCTGGCATCTTCCACTTTGTACTTGCCACGGTTAAGAGCAGGCTTCCTCATAAAGGAAACATTCTCTTCTACTATCTTTCATTTCGACCATAGTTTGCCAAACGGTTGGTTAGCCTCTGTTTTCTTCCCAGAGCAAAGATTTCACCTCGAAGTCAGGCTTGCTTCGAGCTAAAAGTTGCTACCTATCCTCGTTTAAAACGCACGAATCGCTTTGAAATTTGTATTCAAGAAACAAAGAAATAAACATTATCTCTCGTTTTTTGTATGAAGAAATATCTCAGACTACTCGAATTAGTGATCTCAAATTTGTTGACAAACAGTGCGAAGCTTTTTACGTTTTGGTATATTCTAAAACAATGATATAGAGGTGGTACCGTTTTAAGTAGCCCGTGTCTGATTCGTTTTAGGTACCTCTGCTCCCAAGTCTCCTCACGTAACCTACTAGACGATTAAGCGCTGCCTGTGAGCACTACCTGACATCTTCCACTTTGTACTTGCCACACGGTTAAGAGTGGACTTCCTCGTAAAGGAAACGGTCTCTTCTACTTTCTTTCATTTTGTCCCCTTTCACTCCCCTCTTCGAGCCACGACGATTCCATCGAGAATTGTTAGCCTCGTCGTTCCGTGGGTCCTTGTGCACGGATCTGTTATGGAATGCGTACGAACGAACGTGCGTTCTCCTCGAGTTTCTCTTTTCCATGGACATAGGGGTGTGTGGCGTCTGGCATACTGTTTGAATTTTCAACGGAAGACGCCACACAAGGTGAATATGTATCATTGATACTCTTGGGCTCAGCGCTGCTTTGAGGATGGAACATTCGGATGCAAAGGTGGTTCAGAGATTATAACGAGAGGTGTAAGATATACTTAGTTTCTCAATCATTTATCACAGAGAGAACTGTATGGTTGAAATGTTTGTGTTTGTAATAAATGGATATACAAGAAGAATTTTACACGTACGAACATGTATATGCAGAATAAAGTGTCGATATTATTATATTATTTGATATTATCACGCAAATAATTTCAAATAACCACTGATGATAAATGGATAAATTCGCTATCCGTTCTTCTATGATTGTTTATCGTTAGCATGTTAGGTCCATTGGACAAACGCTTAGGGAGGAACGGATAGTATTAAAATAACCGACGAGGAAGAGGCTCTTCCACCTCGAAAAGTATGAATTATGAACAAGCAACGCGCTTTGTGTAAAGAAGAGCACGATTCTCTGCCCTGCAGGGCTTACACCAGGTTGTAGACCTTACGCATTCATAGTTTTTCAATCATTTATTGTGGTGGAACAATTCGCCGAAAAAGCTTGCGTATGCAGCACATGAATATACATTATTCGTAAAGTACGAAAACACTTTTGGTCTCACTGGTAGTTGATTTTTGTATTCAATATGGTGGCTCAATCTGGGAAGGTATTTTCTTGTGCATAGTAGGATGACGTAAATGCCTCCTGTCCTAAGCGGAGATTTAAATTAATATTTTTAAAATACTTCAAGTTCTCCCTATCTTTATTTCGTTGATAACGTGGAACGTTTGTATGACGCCATCGCACAGTTATTCCAACACTGTGGTGTTATTCCTCCTCGAGAATAGGTTTCCCATTTCTGGTCCAGTGGATTATCACGTTAAATCGAGACGGTCGTTTTCTCGTCGATGGAGGAGTCGGTTCGCACTTGAAGCGATGGCGCAATAAGTGGATAAGAACATTAGTGCAACATCCAGCCTAGATCCGCGGAAACCTTAATGGCCAGTTTAAGAAAAAGCTTTTAAAGGAGAAGCAGAAACGTTACCGCTCATAAAATTTTAAAGCGATTTGTTCCTGCTCCACGCCCGGCTGCGGCGGAGTTTTATGTCGCGGGTTGCGAGCTCCATTTCGCCTTCGTGTTTCCGCTTACATCATGCGAATTCTAATGGGCCGTCGGTGCTCTTCTTCGTTTGCTCTTTTTTTTTTTTTTTATTTAACTTCTCACGTTCAGTGGTACCTTTCTTCCCTGGCTATGCACTCGAACGACACGTAAAGTATCGCTGAAATTACGATCTATCAATCCTTCGACTCTCTCTTCCAAGAGGATTTCTTGGCTCGCGCAATCCGATTTGAGTGAATAATTAATGGAGATAAATGTGGAAGAGTAATATAAACGATATCAGTTAAAATAACTTGGACAACGTACGGACTTCCAACCGTGTGTATATGTGTATATATTATTTCATTTTATTTAGATCGATATGGTACGTAATCTTATGAGGTCGAAACGTTAAATTAAATAAACAATTCTGGAAATTTAACAGATCATTCTCTTAACATTTTGTCAGTTTTTGTTCATAAACTGACCAACTTATTACATAAAATTCGTCTATATAATATCGTGTATAATAAAATAAACACACTTCTGGTTTTCTTTTCACAACCAAAATCTGCACGAAGTAGTCCCGTTAAATTAAAAAATTTCAGTAAAAAGAGCATTACCCTACTTTCGCAATTTGAGCTTTGAACTACTTATTCGCGAAACAAAGCCTAATACCTCCTCCATGGCGATATGAAAACAATTTATCCGACATTGCAAAAGTTTTCAACGACTTGAAGCAGCCCCTAGCCGTCGTCGCGTAGGACGGAAGCGTTTCGAAGTCTTTTACGTTAAAATTCAATCCGTGGATGGTGTCGAGGCGTCGGTTCCCTGCGTAGTTTGGAAACTAGTTCCTGAAAGCGTAACTATAGTTGCTGGAGACCCATTACTATTTCCAGGTTGTTTCGGTAATTTCAGTCGAGTAGCTACTTACCTCGCGGCAAAGTTAACCGTCGAGGGGATGTTTCAGTGATAAATTCCGGATCGTAAGGGGCGAACTCGACCGGTTTTAATTAGCGCGATCAAACCGAGTGCGTGATCTCGCAGTTCGAACACCCGCGGAAACCTTCTCTAGGGGCTCATTAGGTCGATAATTCCTGTTCTACTGAGCACCGCCCTACGATGAGCCGATTACATTCATTAGCTCATTCGTGCCCTAAACACGGGGGCTGTTTATAGCATGATCGAAAACCTATTTCAAAACAAACTATCAATCCTAGAAAACATATATTAGAGAAACTTGAGTAATTTGCTATAGTTTGGAATCGCTTCATCGACTTTCCGTTGAAGCTGTTGATAATAATACACACAAGGGTATTTTACAGAAAGAGGAGAATTTTGTGGCAGGTATACAGACCTATTTCGTGGTTGAAAATAGACAAGTTAGATTGAAATTACATCTTCAACGTGAATAATAAATGATAGCTTTAATTATTATTTGTGTTTACATTCATTTTCTATTTAGCAATTGATTATGTAATTATGTATTATGCTTAAAACTGATTTCTCTTCGATAGAAGAGAAACGGTACTTAGACAAAACGTTTCACCAGAATGGTCAGTTTCTAAAAAGGATCATGCGCATACCTTTGCCTCGCAGTGGGGAAATTCGCCACACGCGGGAACGTATCCGAGCGGGATATTCTCAATTAAATTCCGACCCAGATTTTATTTTCCATTCACCGTGGACGAAGTCGTGGTGTCCCCTGCCGCGGAACTAATCCCGTTAGTTAAGCTGCGAGGGTAAGGGGGCTTGGTCCTTCGTTTTTCAAAGCACGCCACACACGCGAGGCCTCGTGTATTAGTCCGCCTTTCACGTAACCGCTGAACGCTCGACTCAAAGGATAAATGTCGGACGGATACAAGCGACGTTCATTAGCACTTACGAGAACATTAGACGGCAGCACAGTTTAAAGTCGAGTCTCGTCGTCCATTAGCAGCCCCATCTTTTGCATGTTACGAACGCGTATTAAGCTGCCGCGGCCCTGTCCTCCACGTACGGCCGCTTTGGCGCGGAAAATGCGACGCGGCTGGTGGAACCCGATTTGCCTAATTATGCGCCTGTTCCCGGAACCTGCACGCCTCTCCAGTTATCACTCTGCCAAAGGAAATCTTCATTCACGAGGGCAGGGAACCCGTCCGACCAAAGACGGCTCGTTCCACTGGCTTCGCAGTGAAAGGTGTCGAGCGATGGGCCGCCGCTGCTTTCTTCGGTGATTGCAGTCGCTTTTATCGGGTAAAGGCTGTCGATTTAAGTTACGACCTGTACGTTTTATGTACCTGAACGATTCGAGCTCATTCTTTGAATCAACTTCGGTAAGGTGGGAAAATAAGTAGAAACAATCGATGCTGTTCTTACTATTCACTTTCACTTAGTATCTCATCTTGCCTCATTCGTTCGCTTATTAGTTCATTAATTTTTACTTAAAATACATTAATGTAAAATTGGTGAGAACAAGAATATTTAATGAACATACCTACATTATTATTATTATTATTGTTGTTGTTGTTGTGACGAAATTTACAAAAATGTATTTTTAATAATAATCCATACCTCCCTCCTACCACCATAAACTTTCTACCATTCGCTGTATAAAAATTGTGTTCGCTATTTTCTGGACATTTTCATACTGTACAAATTTCGTCTGAACAATTTTATTCTCATCTGTTAAAAAATTGTGGTCATAGTGCAATATGGATACGTATCCTGTACTGTGACGGAAATTTCCCTCAGAATTCTCGATAAAAATATGAAAAAATCATAACTCTTGATTGGGTAAACGAATATCAATCATTTAAACGGAAAACTGCATTTTACGTCAACAATTTTTTAGAAATATAGAACTATCGACAGATTCTATTTTTTATTTCGTTTTGTCAAAAATATATTTAAAAAGTTGTTTAATTTTCAAAAATTCCTACTTCTGTTGATAATGACCCACATTTTTGTTCGTTATAGATCTCACGAAACCCAACAAAAAAAAAAACATATAGACAATCTTCCTCTAAAATATAAATCCAATTTTTAAAAAATTAAAAAGTAACCTTTTAAGAATATATACCCTTCTTGAAGAGAACAATTGCTGCCGCTACTAATTAAAAAGTCTTTATCGGACCGTTGCACAAGATTTAAATTCATTTTAACAGCTTGAATAAACGACACGTAACTGAAATCGCATCGACTTTGGTTTGTTAATTATGAAGGCCACATTATTTACCCGTTCAATTCGATGTTAAAAAGCAGCGAACGCGAACATGTAATTGCACAACGAGAGCAGAGAGCTCCAGGTAAAACGGCTTCGCATTTCTACATGGTGCATTCTGCACATACATTATTCGAGTGAATTTTTGCCACAGTATTCGGCGCGAAATTGCAGAAAATAAAAGTTGAACGAGTTATCATGCAGTTACGTTTTTAACTATATTCACTTTCGATATTCGGCCCGCGGGGAACTAGGTATATTAAAATCTATACGCGGAAAGTAAATTAACGAATTCTTTTGATTAAGCAATATAGGTTGTGCAGTTCCGCTCTAAAAATATTGCATTCAGCCGAGCTAACGTTCGCTACGGTTATTATCGCTCCTTAATATCAATTATGCGCCAGGTTCAACACGAAATTTCATTATCTCAAATTCTTCATCAAAGAATCGTTATACCGGGAATCCGCGAGTAATAAACGCACCGACGTGGATAGAGAAAGTGAATGTTAATTATTCTTATATCTTTTAATATTGCCTTTATAATCTTTCTAATATTGGATCGCAGCAGATCCAGCGATATCGTTTTGCTTATGTACAAGCGTCCTTTTGACTGTACAGCATGTTGCGTAATAAGAAGCAAACTTAATTGAGCGTTAAACTCGAATGTAGGTTCTTAGTGTCTGGATAATTTTGATTATCAGTATACGTCGCTCGTAGAATGTTTCTTCATTTAACTTAGCGAATATACTGCTGATTGTATTGCACAGTCTCCTAAAATAAATTTGGCGTGTAACGTTTGGTGTTTTTTCTTTCAGTCTTATCAAGTTAATTGACAATACTTTCTACATTTAACGCTCGTCAAATATAAATACCTCGAATGGACAAACACCACATGTGCAAGTGGCACGGCTATAATATTTACGAGCCATGCTATATTAATTTTATCTTGCGATTTCGCGATGATGCGTCCAAAGCAACAGAAACGCGTGTCGCGGCCCTGTAATGCAGAGACTATTATGCGTGCAGCAGCATGAAATTCTGCCCCGGGCCACGATAATCAACGGGGAATACCTTTGTCGTGAGCAAATGTTAGTTTAATCCAGTGGGTCTGGACGGGCAAACGTTTGCCCCGGATTTAATTGGCAATGCGACAGCATTGTTTGAAGATATCGAGACGCATGACGCGATGAACTGACTAGGGTATGTACAAGTATATACGTACCGTACCAGCTGTTTGGCTTGTTGCGCGATTATAGAACTCTTGAGGGGAGTGCGCAACCACCAAACGACGAATTCCCGTTTGTCTTAGCCGAGGCGTGCACTGCACACTATACCAGTAAGATGATTCTAGGTATCACTCTGATATTCGGACGTCACAGTATGGTTGGCGATTACCATCTTTGCAGTTTATTTAAATTATTTAAATATTCGTTCGAGTGCTTCGTATTCATTTTACTTTGTAGCAAGCTGAACCCAGTTGATTTGTATAACGTCGAAATTATCAGTGCTTTTTTTTTAATTTCATATAGTTAGGTGCAACAGAATTCCATTCCTCTTTCAATTAAATTTCTTAATTCTTCTTGCATAAATTGGATAATTTCATCGAGTTGCTTTGTATAATGACAAAAGTATAAGTTTATTTTTTTTTTTATTTCGTACATTTAGGTGCAGCAGAATTTAATTCTTCTTTCAATTAAATTTCTTAATTCTTTTTGTATAAATAGTATAACCTAATTAATCTTATATTTACTTAGGAGTACTGTGGTGCTCGATTATCAATATCGTTATACCTTGATAGTAATTTGGAGCATCGAAACGCATCAAAAAGTGTGGCGACCGATACCCTGAATTTATCACGTTGGACATACAATATCTGCCATTGTTTAAGATGACAAGTCGTTGATGTCAAAGAATAAATTACTCTTTCATAAGAATTTTCTTGCTCCACGTTTTCACTGCATGTTGTTACTCGTCTCATTAAGGATCCTAAGTGCTTTTGTGCCTCGAGGGAGCGTTACTAACGCCTCAACAAAGGTGTCATGATAAATCGCCCGCTGTGTCTATATCAAAAACTCGCAAAGGCGAGCTTTACCAAAGGCTCGTATCGATAAGACGTTAAAGGGTTCTCCATAAACTGTGGCGTGGATGCACTCGACTTAAGCGTTAAGTATCATCGGTGCCATTATCCCACTCCACGGCAGGAGAATCGAGGATGTGGGACGTATCCGATCAATTATCCGTACCGATATCTCGTCGAATCGATACTTTGATGCCACTAAAGCCTTCGTCGCCCATAGAAGAACTACGCGAAACTTTAGTAACGGTTCTAATTTAATGAATTCAATATTGTATAAAAATAAAAACATTCAAAAATCTATAAACGTCTGTACATCCACCTGAATCTTTTTCTTTACTTTTCATACAAAACTTCTGATGCTTCAAACTTCATAAATTTTCATTTCGATCATATCAAGAATTGCCTCGCGGATAAATATTCAGAGTGACTTTTAACGAGGTGTAAGTACTAAATTCTGTCTCCCTAGAAATAATTTCAAATATTTACACAAGAGTTTGGGACTCAACGTCGGTTCTGACACTTCTGGCGAACTTGTTACCGCGAATTACGAAACGTCAGAAGCACGTAGCTGCATTTAACCGGTTAATACAGAAATCGTTGGTGAGAAGGTAGTCGCCGGGAATTGAAAAATGGGTGGGACGTGTTACGGAGTAGTAAACACGAGAATGAAAGTCTGCTTCCTTTTGCATCGGGGCTCTCACGTCGAACTTCGCCTCGACTGACCGTCGTGCTTTTTTGCGCTTTCCCAGCAGCTTCCCAGGGAACCTTTCTAACGTGAAAAATGAAGCTAAGTGCGATGTCGAGTAACAGGGTCGATGGAAAAATGTTTAGGTTCGCGGTGGCCTATCATTTCCAAGATCGAAGATGTCGGTATCTTCCGCGTCGTTCCGGAAAGCTTGTTACAGGGAAATCGCATAGAATTAAGTAACATTTTTGTAACGTACTTGAAGCTGGTAACTTAATTTTTTAATTTATTTTACATAAAAAAAAAGACGACGCCAGCTTGAAGATCAAATTAAAATTGTCACTAAAAAATCATAGAGGACGATTATTTTAATATAATTCTTCGGAAAGTAACATCTTTACAAACTGAAAATTTGTTTGAAACTATTCGAAGTTGTTTGCTTAATTTCTAATTTTATATTAGAAGAAAATGTCTAGTCCGATCATGATAAAAGTATAGAGTATATAAGTTCCATTTATAATTAAATTGACTTTCTACCATTCCTTACTCGATTCTAATTTTTGGATGATTCTTGAATAACGTTCAATGCACCTTTCACTAAATCATCCAATATAAAATTTTCCTGCTTTTGGTTGAATATTTACAAATTTCTTCCTCCGTTTGGCTACATTTTCTTGGCGGTCGAAGCTTGTTCAAGACGCCGAGACACGATCAGTTTTACTCATGAGTTTCGGTATAACTAATCCGCCGAGTTAGGTTATTAAAAAAGTTTCGATTAAAGCGTCACGGCGTTAAACCGAAGACGGAACGAAATTTAGGTACTAAACAAGCGCTCGAGATTAATTATTCCGCGTCTCGCGGTTCCCTTTTTTTCTCCCCGTCCTCGCCTCGGAGGAAATTCCATTCGCGTTAATTCGGTTTTTTACCACGACCGAACGTATCGGTTTTTACGTCGGCGCGCGGGAAAAGAAGATTTTCATAAATTAAAAACTCATTTACGTAACCTTCCGGCGTATATATAATTTCGGGAAATGGGTAATACGGTCGCGGCGCATAAAACCCTCGATCGTCCGCATTAGCATTTTTATGGGCGACTTAATACACGTAGATTTTGTAGTCCTCCCGATTATGATCCTTCGAAACTAATTTGAACGTGACGGCCAGTTTTATGGAACGCCGCGAGTCACGTACCGCCATTAAATGCCTCTACTTGAGCACGTGCTTTTACAGGCCCGCCCCTGCGTTTTCGCTGGATTAAGTGTTTCGCCCAAAGAAAGATTGTTTTTCGTACGCTGTGGCTAGTTACTTCCTCCCGTAGCGCCGATAAATTAGTCGTCTCGTTATTTTCTCCTATGTCCAATCTGATTTTCATTCATTCGTCGCCCCATGATTCGCTGATATTTTTATTTATATTGTGGATTCTCAGTCCCCTGAGGTACTCATTTCCTACGAATACTAATTTCATACATTCAATTAATTCGACACAATTAAAAAATTCTGCATATCGAATCTATTGAATGTATTCATAAAATTAAACAAATTCGATAACTGCAGTGAACACGTCAAATTCATCCGAACACATTAAATTCAATAAATTGAACAGAGATCGATCGATTCAACTTCTCGCAGCTGACGTCGAATCTCTCATCCTTCCTACCACTAATTTTCGTACAAACGATTTAACACCGAACACGCGAACATTTATTTGTACGTATACAAACGTACGTACACAAAAGTTCGAAAACGAATCATGTGACCGGTCGTGGTTGGTTTAGCGTTAACATGCACGGTGTAACAAACTTGCTAGATAAAGCGGTATCAGACACGTTGCCGGTTGCAAGAAGAAGACATCGCGGTCGGTTACGCGATACAGGGCTAGATCTAAATTCTCGATTCCCGTTTCGGAGACAAATATGGAAGCTTGGTCCCGTTCGTGTATGATCGCGCGGAAGTTCTTGCAGCGTGGCGCGAGCATGGCCCGGTCCACGTACACACGTTCACCGTGGCTGGGTATACAGACTGTAATTAATCCAAGGTGTTAAATCAAGACCCGTGAATGCCTCTCCCTCGTCTGGAGCCGTGACGCCTTCTCCAGCTGAGTGGGTCGCCCCTCGAGACCACCTGTCACGTCTTACAGCCTCGAGTGGAAGCCCGAATTCCTCTTCTTGCCGCCGCCCCGTTCCGTTTTACACGAAGTACCGTGCAACGGTGTCTCCCCCCTCCCCCCCATTCCTGGATTCAACTCGAAATTTAAATCTATTCGGGGACATCGGCAGGATTACAACGCTCCACGAGAGCGATTAGGTTTCACCTGTGATACTAGCTTCGACGAGACTATTGGGAGGATTTCCTAACGAGCTACATTTGATTGTTTCGCGCGATTCGTTGAACTGACAAGTTGAAACCAGTATTACGAGATACGTAAGATCTTTTACTTGAAGAATTTTTTTAACGCTTTGCGCTCGAAGAGTTTTTGGTTTCAGGCAGTAGCCAAGCTAGGCTGTAATTTTTGACCGAGCGAAAGTAAGAATCCCGAGGGTTAATATGAGAAACTTCGAAGTAGTTTTGCGAAGATGCCGTTTCTGAAAATTAAAAGTGTTCTTTTATTCACGAAAGTTAGCGAAGCTTGTAATTTAACATTTATTATTTTAATCTAGTCTGTGCTACACGAAATGAAACCCTGAACCGACCCTTGGAAATACTTGTATAATACATTAAGAGAAAGAAGGGACATTCTAAAAATAGCGAAAAGCTTCGATGAACGTGACAAGATTTGGAAATTGTTATACAAATTGCAATTCGAGTCTTTTCGTTAATCGAAACGCGGGTTTCTGCTTTCGATGCTGTTCCAGATCTTGAAATCTTCAGATCACTCGAGATCTGGAGATTCAATTATAGGGGCAAGATTAAACTTCCGACGATTTCGTTCTTCTGTTTCTCTAATTTGATAAAAAGAATTTGAAACAGTTACACGGAATTCTCGGTCCGGGTACAAAATGACACAATATTTGAAAACGTTTACGTTGGACGTTTGCGCGAGAAGCCTGTCGCGATATCTTTCGAATAATCATGGAATCGCTCGCAATATTTATGGTAATAAATATTTACCGCTCATAATACAATATTTATGGTGCTAACCACTCGATATTTATGAAGCTGTCCAGACCGCTGTGAGGTTTAATCGGATAGTATCTATCCCACTTCAGAAAGTATTGTATATTTTCGCGAACGTACGTTGGAGAGCATCATAAAACATTGTCGATGAAGCGAGTAAAACCGAACCTGTCGATTTTAATATCGTCACGTTTATTTCCATTCAAGCTTTGGAAAATATCGTTATCGCGAAACCTGCACTCTACACTTATTTTTGTTCGCGAAGAATTTAATAAACGTCAGTTAATAATCCCTTGACTTCGACGACTTCGATACGTACAGGTCGTGTCATACGGCAGGAATTGAGTTACGATCTGCGCCGGGATCGGCGAACTATTGGGTAAGGATGCATTTTTATGAAAACATATTTCAATAATACAAAAATTGAATGTCGCTACATCAGAACAATATTATTTATTTCTTTGAACCGAATTAGTATAAATATTATGAATTTAAGCGCCTATAGGCGTCCACGGTAGTTAAGGGGTTACGTTACTTTACTACATTGGAATCAATTCTTTAAAGAAATGTCTTCCAATGTTACATATGTCTTTTAATAATTTGTTATTAATTTGTTTGGATGCAGATTGATCAGTCAAATCGATATAAAAAGCATCGAATTCACGAATGCAGATACATCGTTTTCTAGCACCATCTAAACATGACCTACAAAACGTACACAAACACCTGATAATTGAGTTGTTCCCTAGACGAATAACGTTATAACTCTACGATATAATACAGAAACCGTGTTCTGAAAGTAACGCGTTATAGGTGGATTTACTCTACCTTATCCAGAAATTTATGATAAATATAAAACATGGTTCGGCCATTAGAGAGGCTCGTGCAGTACTGCGTCTTTATCGGTACCAAGAAGATAGAGAAGTCGAGTCACTTTATATCTCGCGAAACGTTCTACCTGAGTGTACGACGATGATCGTTGGGGCATCTTGACCGCCGTGAACGGAAATATACGATGGAATAGCATTCGTCCACGCTGACTTTATCAGTCGAGCCAGCTCATTTCCAAAGTAATTCCGTCCACCTAGCCATAACTCGTGTCCACTGGATTCGAGCAGCCAGCAGAATGTACATGCGACGTACGTACGTGTTCGTACGTCAAGTGGAACCGGACAGGTTACCGAAGCGGGACGGCACTTTGTCACACTTGCACCATCCGCATTCGGATAAGATACGGTTCTCATATGGGACGGCATGTTCCCCAGCTCTCTTTTTGCGCACGCTGCACACTCCGCGGGGAAACTTTTGTCGTCGGCTGGAAAAAATCCACCGACGAGAAATCGACGCGATAAGGGAAAAATATGGTACATCCCACCACCCACCTTATCCTTCACGTTGTCGTTCTATTTATTTAATTTTAATTATTATTAAAATTATTCAGTATTTTTTTTTTTTTTTTTTTTTTTTTTGAATATTTGCACTTTAGCGATGAACCATGTTAAGTAATTCTGGAAATTTAACATTTTTTAAATATAATCGTCTTAAAGATCTTGTCAAGCTTATGTAGCATTTGTTTTCGTAGAGTCAGTTTAGGAGTAGAATTTCCTAGCAAACAACGATAAAGTGACGATCAAAAACTCGTTTCAAAGGAGATTTATACTGTCACTACGTTCACGCATGATTCGCAGACAATTGTATTAAATTTCGATGCACAGGACCAAGCAATGATCGACAATAAAGTGTTTTAAACAATTGTATTTTCTCACAATGGCTGGATCGTAAAATTAATAATCCTTGCCGTCTATTAACTTGGTTCGTTTATGGTTACGTGCAGTCGTTTAAACGGTTATCGTACAACCAGTAATCGTTGTATACACATATTTCCATTAATTGGATAACCTTTCTGCTTTCAGGTGCGTACCATTGTTCGCTTCGACGCTCGATTGTGTATTATGTACACGTTTCGACGGGATTCACGTTGATTTCATACGTGAGTATGTGTTTATATTTATTATCGGATCTGTAATGCTCAACAAACTTCAAAAAATCGACGCTTTCTAAATTCTTGACCTGATTGTTTACTTTCAACAGAATGGAATATAATATTAAATATTTGTATGCAAATTCCATTCACAATTTGTTGAAGAAAATTTAATTCATAACAAAATTATAATATTCCCTGGTAATCATGAATGACAAAGTTCTTTGGTCTTTGATAAACTAATACTTGCTTGAGTAAAGTGTACATTTATCGAAGAAGAAAATAACTGTCATTTGAGATTATTAGAGCATTTTCTCATACTTTGTTCATACAGTATTATTTATAATGACACTTTTCAATTTTTTACACGTAAATAAACATGTCAGAAGAATAAATTGAGAGAAATATTAATTTTAAACTAGACCTCGATATAGAAAATTAACTGCTGACAATATTGTAAAATAGCTTGATCACAGTCGCCAATATTCAAATATTATTGAGGCAATAAACGTTACAGTATGGCCAATTTAATATCACTATGTAAATACCAATCGTTAGTATTGCATCGATGCAGAACTTCATTGGTGGAAAGCAATTTGTGACCACTCGACAGTAAACGTTAAACCACTATTAATAATCATTGGCACAACACGTGTTAATTCAATATTCTATTGCAGACGATTGTAAAATCGAATTGCTGCAAGTATAGCTAGCTAGGGACGCGAAATAAATGT
This sequence comes from Hylaeus anthracinus, assembly GCF_026225885.1. Classification (NCBI taxonomy): domain Eukaryota; kingdom Metazoa; phylum Arthropoda; class Insecta; order Hymenoptera; family Colletidae; genus Hylaeus; species Hylaeus anthracinus. The sequence goes on along the minus strand of NW_026534341.1, from coordinate 4,155,433 downwards.
GTAATAAAATTTCTGAAGTATACTCGAGGATACGAATTATACTTTACACATTGCACGTTACACTTTACACTTTACGCTTTACACTTTACAAGTTCGCAGCCATTAGCTCGATGTTATTCGTGACGAAGGATTGTTCGTCTTAGAAAACTCTTGAAAATCGAGAATATTGGAGACACACTCACGGTTATTAATGAAATCCTCGAATGTAGACGTAATATCACGTGGACGTCGATAAGATTGGTGGACGCCGAAGAAATTGCAGAGAGAACGTAAGAACCTGCAAGAGGGAGGTGCAATTTTTTCTTGATAATCGGCCAAAAACAGATTGTCAATATCGTCGTCTCGCAGGCAGAAGGTTTTATCGATCGTCAACAATAAATACCGGCTGGTGGGTATTGCCAGCTCGCACGTTCCCCGTTAATTTACGACGTCGTGGTATTAGGTCATTATTGAATTCTGCTGGAACGCGCGGAAGAGCAAAACGGCGGCCATCGAGAAGTCCGTGGTTCTCTCCTGGCACCAAAATTACGAGGATACTGGCCAGATCGAGCACGAGTGTTTCTCACGTATCATCTGCCGTTTAAACCTGAGACGTGATATCGGTCTTCAATCGGTCTTCAATATTCACCAGATAGCTGAAATTAATCATTTTAGTTTGCCCGCAGGACGTTTTCAACTTTGTTCTTTTATTTCCCTTATATTTTGACATGTCTGAATAATACAAAATAAACGCATCTTTATTTTACTTCTTGAAAATAAATAATTCATAGTTCAACTTTACGTGCACGCACAGTAACGTAATTAATTTTTCGAAGAAGTTTATATTCTAGATTCATCGTATGTACCCAGAAGAACTTAACAGAAAGAGTTGAAAATCCGATGCAAACAGTATAAAATGCTTCGATATAATATCTTCCCCATTCAACCGTAAAACAACGTTATTTTAATCTTTCGCTATCTCAATCCAACTTTAAGCTCATGAATTTCAGTTCTTCCAGAATTCTAAAAAAGGAAGTATAGTTACTTAATTTGCCACTCAGGGGTTTCTCGGTTCGAGTGAACGCTTCCGTTAAAAGCGAAATGGCTACCCGCGAGCCCAATCCTCGAAATTACAAACTTAAATTTCGTTTAATTGCATTTGGACCTCGAGCAGTCTCACGTTAATCCACGAGCAGTTTTCGATGACCCTCCAGAGGGAAACAATTGGAGCAAAACTTGCGAGAAGACACCGTCTCCGAGCAGAAGAAGCAGACGAACGGTGACGTTTGGGGGAGGGAAAAAACGCGCCAAGGGAGACGCGAAAGTAGGAAGAAGGAACTAGGAAACACAGAAACCGATGGCCCTGTCACGGGGGTGGTCCCGATCCACGTGGCTGGCGCACCAGCTGCACCGCTTAGAGTAGCGAGGTCGACTTAATTTACCAAAATAAAACGACGGGGAAATCGTTAAAGGGAACGACTTAATTCGTATATAAAACGAGATGGAAGTTACTGCAGCGACACACTTGTACCTCATCTCAGTGTTTATTGAATTTCATTTGCAGCGGTAAAGATATTAAAGTACAATTAAATCATTAGTTTCCCAGAATTTTTAAGAGTGGTCGGGGTAGCAAAGCAAGGAAAACAAACTTTCAGTTATCCCAAACCTTTTAGTGTCAACCACCGCAAAAAATTGAGTTATTTTCTGATAAACAGCATCATCGAGATGCAAAATCACACAGAGGCCAATAAGCATAAAGTCGTACAAAAATAATTCTGTAGCTACTTTACTCTGAATTGTTTAACTCGAGATATCTGAAGCATCAAGTTAAAAAAATTCCCCAAACATATAATATTTTGACCACTAGCAATAGCTCTCCTTTGTTCTATTCAATTACAGCCGGGAAAGTAAAAAGATGAATGAAAAAGAATAGGAGCAACGGAAGAGCAGCAGAGTCGCTCGAAGAGGAGGCGGACGATGGGTGTTGGGGGTGTGGGTTTGGATAGCGATTCGGCCACTCGAATCTTAGTCGAGCCGAGAAGACATTTCTCGTTGAAAACAAAATACGAAGAGTCGTGAGAAAAGAAGGAACAAGGAAGTATGAGGTCGAGGGTGGCGGGCTAGGGGCAAGGGATGAAGGAAGAAACGGGATGAGTGGAAACGTCGGTGCCTCGATGGAATTTACTGCTCGCGTCGGAAGTATTCTAAGAGGGTTGCTTCCACGCTGCTGGATAACAGAAAGTGGAAGCCAGCGCCTAGGTGGTTTATTTGAATGCCTACTTCAGGCCGCTGTGGCGGCACGACTTTTTACGGCGCGACCCTCTCGCGTGTTCTGGAAATCGTCTCGCTTCGTCTGTGCATACATATTGCGCCTGAAATCTGTTCCACGGTCCTCACCGTAGCGACCCGTGTATTCGTCGAATGACTCCGTTGTTGCAAGAGAATTTAACAATGGGGCATTTTTCACATTATATTTTTCAATTTTTTCACTTGATGAAATACAAATGAATCCTCTATGGGCCGAATATTAAACAACATCCAAGACATTTACTTCGATATTTCACATGACAGAGACATTATACGGAACGTTCGGTAACTTGCGGTACAAGCGCGAAGGGGGTGATTCTATATGAAAAAATAAGTCGAAAATACGGAATACAAATTTTTCACGCGAGGCTTTGTTTTCGAGAAACTCGACTTTGAATTTTTGCCGAGCACGGATTGCACTCCATACAGGATTAATTTAATGTAAATTCAATTAAGTCCCTTACTTGACTCGAGATCATTTTTAATTTCTTCAATTGCATCAGAAATTAATTTTAATGAAATCTAAAGGAGTCCCATAGCTTGTCTTTGGCAGTACAACTCCAATTAAGAATCACAGCCAATCGATTATTTTAATTACTCGGTACAATAACCACCTGTACATTTCATCTAAAAAGAAACATCAGGGATACGTATGTGTAATCCGAAACGAAATTCTTCGATAGAAGTCTGCGGTTTTCGTCGATTAAGAACAAAGGAAACTGTTGAAAGAATCGTAAGGGTGACGAAGCTTTTCAACGATTGCCAAAAATTCGTCGAGTCACGATAACCAGCGTCGGGTCCGCTGGTCGTCTTATCAGAAATTCCAGACCTGACTTGCCCTCGTAGGAGGGGGGTATAAAATCGAACAGAGCAGCGTAACGAGGATCTTAGGGGTCGCAAAACGGGAGTGATCTAGACAAACGACCGTGCGGTCAAGGAGTGACAGCTTTGAGCTGGCATGACAGAGAACTTGTTCATCCACGCGTTCCTGTGGGACTTTCCCGTTCCTGGCAGCGTGATGGACCCTGCGCGTTATTATCCTTGCGTTCCAGGGAGCATCCCTCGAGCGATGAGAATTTCTCGCCGACCCTAAAACGACCGCTTAATTATTTCCGGTTAATAATGGCGTAAATGTGTTGCGCGATTAACAACCTTTTGCCATAATATTCCAGATTGTTTTTGAATATGTGTTCGAGCGCGGTGAAATACAGCACCTGTGCGGAAATAAACATTCATCCTTTCAAGTTCATTAAAGTTTTGATATACTTAAGTTAATAAGCATTTTTTTTTTTTCTTTAATGATAATAATGTCCCCTTTCGAGGTACATGGATTTACGTGCAACCTTCGAGAGTACATTAATTAGTTAAATATTCTTACTCTTCTATGCTATATCTGTCTCTTTTCTCTAGTACCTTTTTTTATCCATTCCACTCTATTGCCCGATCCACTCATTAGCTGTTCCATTTTTTCATCCTCACGCGTTTTTCCACACACTTTTATCTTCTTCCTTCTTCCAGTATCAACTAGTAATAAACAGTACCATAACTACAAAATTATTCGCTCATGTACATACAAACCTGTCTATGAACAGTTTTTAGATTATGTAAATTCATGTTTGCTGGTCTTTCGTGCTTTGAAATGGGCTATTTCAATTTCGAAATTCTCCTTAATTAACTTTGCTTAATTATGCCGACAATTATGTTATCCGTGACGATAAAACGCATCTGTGTAATTTTGTTATCTTTCCATTTAATTACGAATACTGAACCGAGTTGCGAACATTACAGCAACAGACTGATACGTCGTACACTATAGTTATACCGCTGAAAACTGAATTAATTCACATGGCAAACCTACGTTGCTTTCGTTGACACACACCAAACTGAGTTCAATTTGCGAGTGGATATTTTGTAACAGATTCGCCGAAACTGTTCGAAATTTTCCACAAAATTTAATGCGGAGCAACAGTTTCTTCCATTAGAGTTCAATTTTTTAAGTTCATATCGGCAGAGCTGTAATTATTATTTTAGATACGAAAAGTGAATACTACAAAGAAATGACGAACTCTTTCACTCTAGTAATTGTGAGGATCGAAAAATCGGCCTTCGTCAGTGAAATTACTCGTCCCGTGATCCCTGCTCTTTCGAAATTTGATTTTTTTTCAGCGTCGACGGATAGGATCCTTTCCCCGGCAGAGTACGGTCGGTCTGATACGGGAAAATTTAGGCTCGCGAAACGCTATATCAGCAAACGAAGGAAACCCCCGATGGATTTTTCCCGTCTCTTTCCAGACGGCTGACGAACCGTATCGAGTGTACGTATGCAAATGTCCAGGGATGGGTGTAAAAAAAAAAAAAGGAAAGCCTAGGGACGCTGCTGGATCGATGGTATTTATATTCATGCGACTGCTCGCGACGGTGTTCCAGAAAAAAAAGGGGGAAGGTTCGTTACAGCATTATCTCGTTCCGATCAATTTCCAAAGTCAATTGAACCGTGGCCCCGGAGATCACCCCTGGGAAAGCGAAATTTAAAGGGAACCGTCCGCCTCCGTCGCGTTTCGATACATTCGATTAAAGATCAGGAGCGCCCGACAGGCTCGCACATTTTAATTTCGCTGAACTCCGATCCTTTCAATTGATTCAAATCGCACAGCGTCTGTGACCACGAGTCCCTCGTGCGATACCTCGTTTCACGCTGTATCCAAAACTCAACTCTTTGCGTTCCGATGTTTCCTCTGAGAGTCGTGTGAAGTTGACCGCCCCCCCCCCCCCCCAATAAAAAGATTTTCTAAATTTTTCATAACCAGGAATAGAATTTAAAGTGATGCGAATTCACGTCGGTCGATGCGAATGTGTTAAAACCATGAAAAAATATATTTATTATCAGATATGGGTTATTTTTAACTCATTTTAAAGGAAATTCCTTATGGTTTCACTACCAAAAAAAAAAAAAAAAAAAATCAAACAGATCGAAGGAACCACGAAGTGCTCGTCGTGGTTGTAAGGAAAAGATCAAACACGATTAACCATCTAGGACGACGATTTTTCTTCTAAGTTGAGGAAACTTTCGTCGAGCAGCACGAACATGTGCCCGGTGCTCCGGAAAAACATCTAAGAAGTTCAAGAAAATTTGTCATGCTAAGGTACGAGAAATGGGAACGAAGAATTTTGGGAAAACTTCTCTGGTCATTCACAAAAATTGTACAAAAATCATTTTTTTGCCCATTTCCTAACAAGAAAAGAGCCATCGATTTTTGCCGACAGAGCTCAGCCTTTTGTTTAATATACAGTGTAATATATTTTTGCATTAACTAAATAATATTATTTCAACAATGATAAAAAAATTAATTTGTTGACCACACTCCCGGAATTTAACATACAAAATCAATCCCATGACCCGTACGTCAAATTTTCTCGCGACTTTTCTGAATTTCATTCCGTCATGCTAAAAACGAGCGCGCTAGGAAATGTAAGTAGAAAGGTGTGGTGTCAGTCGATGAGAAACTCAAAGAGAGCCGTCAACGACGAAAGCGCGGAATTATCGGAAGCATGGTCGTTTTCAAGTGTCCCTCATCTTCTTCGTAAGAAAATCTTCGATCTGCCTTGAAATATCGCTCAGTTTCCAATGAAATGAATCGCGTCTGCGATTCCATCGCACTTGAGGTGTTCCTTTGCCGACTTGGAAGCTCTTCGCCCCGTTTTTTTCCATTTCCTTCGCGAAGAGCGAAATCATGTTTAAATTTTCAACTCTACACCGCAGTTATTTACCATCTGCTAATTATATTCAATTACAAATCGGGGTAAATTGCTCGACTGCCCTGCGGGTATCGAGTGCTCGATCGACGGAGAGGAGTCGATGGGAACTTCTGTTTCTTGCTTTATAAACTTCCGCTGGGGCTTGAATAAACAAACTTACTCTTAACGACATTCAGTGAAACTTTAATTAACTGAAATATTCAATTCTTTTCGTTTTCTTAGTTGTTTTTACTCCGTGTAGTGCATTTAATAAAGAATAAATAGTAAGACGAAAAATTGTCGACGAAACTTTTCATTCGTGTAGTAAATTTAATTTTTAGCGAGACTTTCGTTAGATTCCAACTTGAGCGAAGTATAGTAGTACTGTTTTGTATTTATTCTATCACAAGTTTTTGTCAAATCAAAATAACGTTACTATTAAATTAAGCTTTGAACAAATTGTTCATTTTGATACGTTAGAATCAAAATGTTCACGTAAAACGAATCGAGAGAATCCATGAAAATCTTGTTATCTCCTTTCGCATATAACAAAATATGTCTTATGACATATTGGCGATTTCTAAATGATCGTCGTAATTTGGCGTAATGAGGAAGAAATTCGATTACTGAGCTGCCATCGCGCTTACAATGAAAATTATTTTATCTCGTTATTACAATATATAAATTCAATGAACGATACGCGTAAATTATATACAAGCGCAGCCTCCGGTGTTCATTTATTCGCCATTTCCGTTATATGCATATACAGGAGACAATGAGAGTCGTGCGAGTATCGCGTCCTCGTTAATTTCGTTTAGCGAATAATCGGTTGGATTACCTCGATTGTTCCATAACCATAATGTTCTTTTAATGAGATTAGTTTATAGATGGGGATTCTATCGTAGCTTAAAATCATGAAATTCGCGAAAATTCATTTTACAAAATATGCGTATATGTACATAAAAATACTACATATTATAAAAAGAAGTAAATATACGCGTTAGCAAATTATATTAGTGCAGATGTTTATTGGTACCACAAGAGAGAACGCGTTACCGATCCTCAATACTCTTTCAAATATCGGAAAAGGGAAGGAGGTATTCCCGAACAGGGGGATGAAACACCAAGGACAATTATGCGTTTAGCGAGACGTCTCCGTTCGAACAAAGGTATTTCTTATTCGAGACTTTTCATCCGCGTGCCGAGTGTCGTGTTCTTCTTTTGTTGTGAATGTTCATCCCAGACAGAATGCGCGACATTGACGTTCCATCGTTCTCTCTGGGAGCCCCTGAAGGAAAAGCTTGTCGAGGATGTTCCGGGTTTTCTTGCGAGACGGGAGCCTCTTCGCAACGCCGTTTCTTATCGATCGGGTATTTAGTTCGTTTTCCCGATGCAAATGCAAGAGGCTGTAAGTAATTCGTCGAACAAACACGTCGTCTACCTCCTCGTCGTCGAATATCGCATTTGTTGCGGCTACTTATTTGATGTCATCGTTGAGGATGAATTTAAGAGCGTTGCGAGCACCGTGGATGCACGACGGAATATTATGCCGGAATTTTCCGTGCGCTGTATTCTCTGTATTATTTCTTTATTCAACGACTTTATTCGTTGACACAAAACACACAAAATTGGAGGAACGACAGTTGCATTGTTTCAACGACGAGGGGTCGAGTGGTAATCTAAATTGGTCGGAGGAACGCCTTTGTTGGCAGGAATACAATTTTAGTTTCTATTTTGCAGAATATCGAGTTTTCTGCTTAATACACTAGGAACAATAGTAGATTTATATGTATATATGTATATACCCGTAGATGGGCGAAGTAGAGATTTTAACCGTTCCACCTGGCTGGATGAAGAGCAAGTGTCGAGGTTTTAGCCTATAGGAATCCCCATAGAACAAGAATGATTGACACGTATCGATTGTATCGCGCGTGATCAGATAGAAGATTCTCACTCCTTCCCAAAAGCTACGTCAGTATTTCACGAAGCAACCCATAGAATTTGTAAGATTCAATGTTGACCCGAGCACTGCATATGCAATCACTTGGCCTGTTATGGGATTTATGTTTTATGACATTGGCTTTACGATATCATATACCCAGGGAGTAAATCAAATGAAATGCTTAGTTTTACGAGTATCACTCGGTGCCAGTGGAAAACGATACGGGCGTAGAATGGATTCGATGCTTTTGAGTTCGTACTAAGCTTGATCCCGACTCCACTCTTTTACCTGTCAAGGCTTTCGCTTTATCCTTTCTGTGAAACATGCGTGTGTCGCACGACGAAATAAACCCCGAGGCGATTGTAAAGCAACTTCGAATGGGTGACGATAAACTTGTCACGTAAATCAACGATTACTCGAGCCGATTATTCGCTTACACGTTCAGCTCCACCGAAGAGACCGGGAACTTTAATCAATTATCAGTTGCTAATTTCTTGAGTCTGCATTATAATGGATCGATGGGTTAATCTTGCAGGGCGCTGATCAAAGGAGAACCCCAATCGAGTTGACGCTTCTCCGCGACCTACAGAAATTTCCCCGCGATACGCGCGTGTCTTAGTAATTATGAAATGATTGTTGGATCTTCGTTTGCGCTTTAAAGAAATAATCTATGGGGTTGATACATACGTAGAAGTCTGGTGCGATCGTTGATTATATTATTAGAGGCAGGGGATTATTTAATTATTAGAGAAAAAAGATTTTTCTGTGTTAATATTGAACAGTGATTATGCAGGAAATAGTCGTTCGATAACGTGGCAAACATATTGGCGAAGACTAGGCTTCCACCAGCACATGTTGTGACTTCGAAGAAAAATCATTCTGAATACCCAGAATACAAAAAACCGTTACCCTTACTGCGCCCCAGCTCCGATCGAAAATTGTTAACCTAATGGTTACCGACGAGAACGTCTTGCGCCCAATCGACGAAGCCATCTTTTCACGAAAATCCCCGAATGCTCGAGGCCCCGTCTAACGAACGTTTCAAGCGCGAAGGGTTACACCGTAAAATAGCAGAAACGTGGCTTCGAACGCGATAGGGGTCGGAAGACGGAATACGGGAGCCACGGGTGGAAACAAATTTTCCCAGAGAAGCTTGGAAAGCGATAACGAGGCTGCCTTCCGTCGGTTTTCCTTTTTTTCCTCTTCATATTAGAGGCGTGCATCTGCCGGGGCTGCGCTTTGGGTCTCTTTTTCGGTCCGCAAGGGATCGCTGGAACGGGGTCGGCTAATTCGACCGGGAAGAAGCCCGGCCAAATCCTGTTTAAAGTGTCTTTGAGATATTATCCCGGTGGAAGAGTCTGCCTGCTCATCCGTCCGTCTAAACCCCCTGCTGCTGGCTGATGTACCAATTTCGGGGTAAATATTTCTTTCTTCCAATTTCGCCGGCTCGAGGAAGCCTCGGCCGCTCGGAATGCGCGCTTCGTGCCCCCGGCCAACTTTGTATTCATTACGGAATCTCGTCAACCCTTAACCTAAACAAATTGCGTCGCGTCTCGGCTGTTTGGCGGGGCGGCATCGATTCCTTCGCGAGAACTCGGAACCTGGAAAAATCCCCTTTCTCGCGGTGTAGTCTTAAGTCTAGAAATTGGCAAGAGGGTTTCGTGCTCGACGTCTCTCTTCCGTTTCCTTGTTTTTTTTATTTTATAGACCTTCGGTGGCCTGAAATTATTGTCTCTTTTTCGTCGGAGCTTCTTATAGTATTCTAGTTTCTGTTTTTTTTTTTTTTGGAGAATTACTTTCGGGAGGCTCGATAGAAAAATTTATTTAAAACTATTGTGTAAATCATTGGGTGACTGTCTCTTTTGATTTCTGTACCTCGGATGTTACAATCGATATTTTTGATTGCGAGTATGACGATACTACAACTTTATTTACAAATATTGAGATTTCGAACTAAAACCTTATTTTTATCAACAATAAAATATAGCTCGCGTTACTTAGGGATAGCGTAGTTTTCTATTACTGAATGAAATGTTTACAATCGGTTCAGTAGTACGTTACCTCTTTATAATATTAGCATAGATTATTGCACAGTAACGTGACGAAATGATTTAGAGGATAGTCCTATACATATAGTGAAATTTATTTCAATAATAAATTACAGATGAAATGTGCTAAAATAATCTTTATTCTTGAACTGAATTATTTAATATCCAGGTTGATTTTCAATTCATTCTAGCTACTAATGCCAATAACCGTCCACAGGGACACTTATTTCCTGGCTGATTTTTCCACCGTGAACTCTAAAGTTTTTCTTTAAATGTTTAAGGAGCCCTGTGACGCAAAGCGCATCCAGTTATCTTTCCGCGTATTTTACCATTCTGTTTCCCGATGTCTCCGTTTCCACATAAATAACCTTCGTCCTCTACTTGAGAACTCGATTTAAAATTTACATTCAGTTGCATTCGAGAACCACCGGATATCGCATGCATAAAGCTGGTGTTCCGCGGTAGTGCTTCCTGACAGAATTAATATTTAAAAATTTACGGACTTTTATTGTGCTCTTTGAATAAGAATCTCTGCTCCCCGATACTGCTCTAAACGTTAACAATACAACATTAACGTCCTCTGCGTTAACAACACTATCTTATTTAAGAACGATTAAATTTCTAATCATTTGGTCAGGATGGAGATATTTTATCTGGATAAGAATGTAAAATAACGAAATATGATTTGCGAAATAAAAATTAGAATTCGAATTGCCGGACACAATATGTGATGAATAATTAAGAGTTCAAAACTCGATTGTTTGGTCACAGAATTATATTTATATGCATTTTATAGGTTTGTTTCAAAGTAAATCAATTATGATCTTATAAATCAATTTCATTTTAATGTGCGTTCGATTAATAATTTTTAAATTTAAAAGAAATTTCATTTCTGAGTTTTATAAAAACTGTAGTATTTCGGTACGGTGTTCGGTTACCAAAAATAACGGTCATACTGTTTCGCAAATAAATTTCTACATGTTGGGGTTTTAATTGTCATCTAGCTATGCGAATCAAATTTCATTCATATCTAGAGCATTGTCGAGAGCACCCGAAAATCCTGAAACACGATTTTTTAAAATCAATGAAACCTTCTATAAACAAATTTCATTTAAACACGAGCAAATGTTACGAATGAATTGCATTCGAAAGGTTAATAAATTATACTTGCATCGAGCTTGACGAGCAACGACTCTTTCTCCCTTCATTCATATTGAAATTTCGTTTCTTCCTTTCGACTTATCTTAGCGAGAAGAATTATCCCCCACTCGGCGGTGGACACAAAATACGGTCCCCCCAAGTCTCTGTGCGGAGCTTCTAAAAGGGGCGGAAGCGGAGTTCCTTAAAACGGCAACAAAGTACCGGCTAATCTCGCCGAGACAGGTCGAAACGCGCGCTGGCTGGTGTGCTTTGCTTTGCAAATGCGATGCAACGTGCATGATGCACTCGCGGCCGACTTATAACGTTTCCGAAATCAACCCTGCTGGGTGCAGAAACAACGCGAGCCACACCTTCCTCATGCATATTCGCAGCCCCGGTTTATGGAGCAACTTAGTTTATAGCCTGGCGCGCGTTCGTGTGCGTGTAATGTACACGCACTATTAATTCTGCGGCCACGACGTCTGCGTGCGCCTACGCGTTCTGACATAAATACCGCCGTGTACCTTGTTATCGCTGTAATTCGTCGAATTAGCAACTTCTGGCGTATTAATTTTATGCGCGGCGTATTACCAGACAAACCTCCAAGTAAGAAACTGTCTTACCCGATGATTACTCTGCCCTTCTGGATGCTTTATTTCAACGGCGGAGTTCGCGAACAACGTTGGGGTAAATTGTACAAAACCTCGGGGCATGTGTTTCGAAATGATGGTGGAAGAGCGCGGATCATCTGGCTTAATATTCTATACTAGCATCCCCAGTCGCGGTTTCGTCACGTATCATATCGTAGAATTGGATTTGTTGTAATGTGATATTACAGTTCAATCGAACCTTCAAATTAGTGTAATCGAATTCAGAATCGAATTCTAGAATGTATTCTATTGCAGAAAGATCGAAGCAGCTGATCTCGTCTTTTCTCAAATTGCTGCAACAACCGCATTTCTCCGACCGAGCTTATTTCAAGAGCCCGTCGAGCAGCTGCTCTTGTTCTCATTCGAGAAAGTCGAGCTTCACGCTCATTATTATTTTCGTTTCGTCTGAACATTGATGCACGCCTTGCGGCAACAATATTTCTAAATACATGTGTCTTGGCCATATTTGTTCTGACCGTATTTAATACTGATATTATCAGATTAAATTGAATTATTTGTACCGATTCAAATGAATATAGAATAACACAGATGCTTGTATAATGAGAAGACTTCATGTATAATCGAAATTTCTACAGAGAATATTATTAAGATAATTGGAATCATTAACGAGTACAACTACTTTATGAAATATTATTTGGTTTGAGTGAAATATGTGTAATTATTGCAACGAAAGGTAGTAAGAAATGATTGTTCTGTTATTTGAAAACGTTATTTCAATATGTTTTACCGACAGCATGGGTGCGAATTGTACCATCCAAGCTTCATTACCAACTCGATACCAATGGTATAATTAGCCCCATCAGAGAAACGTTACGTAGGTCGTAATATTCCTCTCGTCGAAACAAACGAATTCCTCTCGGTGTATCGTTTCGAAACGCATAACGAGAAGCAAGATTACCTAACGAGCGATATTACTCGTTCCTGGATTCGCGTAACAATGTTCCATTCTGGTGCACGTTACGCAACGGGAGGTTGTTGTCACGCGTTGTAACGAGCATTGTAAGGCAGCTTGAGCGTGTGAACCGCAAGGAAAAGGGGACAAGTGCACTATCCAGCGCGTTAACTAACCGAGCAGATTATTCGATAGACATTCGATACATTGCGCGATGGAAAGAGAACCGCTCTCGTCCATATTCAACGCCCGTTGGAAACGTTTCGTCGAACGGGGACAGTGGCGCAGGTCGACGCTGGGTCCAGCGCCATTGAACGACGCCAGTGATATAAGCCAAGCACAGACCGGACCATCGAGAGCGCGTACATGGGTTTCATGTATGCAAACGCGTATATAATCTGTGTACGGTACGTTGTTGCATCCGTCGACCCTCCTCTGTCCTACTATCGGTCAGCATGCGCCCCAATGCATCTGCACCCGCCCTTTTCCACCCCGACGATGCCCGATGCCCGCTAGCCGTCCGTGTGCGCGTATATCTGCTCATCTGCACTGATTTACCGCATATGCATTGCGGTAAACCAGTGCCAACCGTGGCCCACGACCGCTGGATAACTTCTTTTCTTCCTTTTAATTCGAATCACTCGCGATCAATTATGGCGGTGGGAGCTCTAGCAAATTCTTGGATCCGTTTATGCAGTCGAACGGAGCCCATGGTGCGGTTTTCTCTTGTCAAGGCTCTGTTTCGGAACGAGGACTGATCGATTCGATCGGTATACGGGGTATTTTCTTGTGTGATGAGAAGAAAGATCCTGAATAGGTTTGAAATTTTTATACAACATCAATACATCCAGTAGAATTATTTGTATCAATAAAAATTGATAGGAAATATAAAATTAATTTTCTTTTATACGTATTGAGAATTAATATAAAATATTTTTAAATTAAACACAATCGTTTATACGTGGTTAAAATGATTACAGATAATATCATTAAATTAAATGGAAGGTATCTACGAGTATAAATGTTTATAAAGTATCGTTATTACAATATGGGAAAGAGTAACGAGAAAATTCTCCACGTAATACTTTACCATGAATACTACTCAGTATAGGATTATATTTATTAATTAATTGACGCTAATGATAGCCCATGACACGATCGTCGTTCCACACAGCGACGTCTCGAAACTCATGGAAAATCGAATATCAAGGGACACTTTCGGTCACTGAGCTCGATCGTCAATTCTCCATGCTCGAATTTCACAGATTGTATTCCATCGAAGTCAGGGCCAAAAGATAGGGATGAAATTCTAAGGCAAGATTCGCGAGCAAAACGCTGGGAAAAATTCTAAGAGCGGTTTGCGATCTTCAAAGATTTCTCGGGCGAAATCGAGGCGTTCGTTTTCTTCTCGGGAAAACGCTGAATGTATTTGTCCCCTCCTCCCCCCCTTGTCCCGTTCCTTTTCGCGTGCTCGAGGGAGAAGTAGGCCTGAAAACGACGACCCCGTCGGCCCATAGAACGTTTTCATGCGAGAGCCAGGCAGCCTGGATGAGTCCCGTTACAGTTTGTTACGCTCGTATTGTGGATTTCCCTTTTTCCCTCTCCCCCGCTTTATTTCCCCCCTGGCCTTCTGTGCTCCACTTCCTTCTCTACTTTTTTCGCGAAAAAGGAACGATGGAGGCGCCGTCGCTCGGAGGAACGCTCATTTCCTTCCCAACGGCGCGATAATGGCCGAGACACGCGAACGATTCACGATTGTTCGCCGTAATTTGCGGTTCCTGCTCCTCGTGTCGCGCGTCGTAACAGTCAATCGAACTTCCGGCGACGCTCGTCGTGCGATTCCGTCGATCAGTAATTTTCCACGCATTATCAATGCCCTGGCGTCGCGGGATCCGTAATGCTAACGAGTATCGTGGAAATTCGTTATATTCTTCCTCTCTGTGCATTAATAATGATGGTATTTTATAAATGTATTGTACTTCAATTTAATTAAAAATAACTCCGGTTAACTTAATAATACTTTATATTGTTTCTAAACGTGTTTGAAAAATCCATTTAATTCTTTATTCTGTATTCAGTTTACTCGTTATAAATTGTTCAATTTAAATTCAGAGTTTCCGTATTAATTTCAAGTATATATACATAATTCAACTTGATTTAATAATATTCTGTAGAAATATCTGAGACTCTATACTTATAAGTACAACAAAAAATTTGTTAAGAGATTCATTCAGTCGAAACAAACGCAATTTCATTCACATTTGTCTCATAATTACAGCTATGTAACAATGCTAATTGGCTAACAGAATATAAGAGATAGATTCATGAAAATATAACTTTGATAATTCGGAGTTTTTTTCGCCTTCGAATCACTGTGAGACGTCTCGCAATAGTAGATCGTGTCACCGTATATGAAATATGTCAGCGAATTTTCAACTTCCGACAAAGATAGACGGAAATATTCCCACATTCGCACAGCTCGATGAATCGACAGTTTAAAGTAACTCGTTCCAAGTGTTCGAGAAATACGTTTTGAAAAATGTTGAAGCGTCTACCTTTATGTTAGGTATGATTCCTCTCGTTACGCCGCAGCGGAGAGGGTGCAGCGAGCGCGATTGTTCGAGTTCGATGGAAAAAGCTCGGAGCAGGTGCGATCAATTTTTAATTCGCCTCCGTCCCAGCGAGGATTAATTCGATTTCGTCACTCGAAATTAGAGTTTGCGGAGAGCGCGTGTACGGTTAATGACTAAAAACGTTCGACCGGAAAACGGGGCAGAGAGGCCGTAGAAAAAAAAAAAAAAAAAAAGTTTTATCTCTCCCGGAAGATTCGACACCGAGCTATTTCGACGTAACGGAAACTCCATTATCCGAACAAGTTTCCAACGAATTGGTGTATGTACATCCCTATGGCACAATTTCGAAATTTCACTCTTATGTTCGAATTCGTCCAACGTGTTCAAGCCGCGACAATTCCTTTGAATTGGCGGGAATAAACGATACGAAAAATTCGCCAACATTTTTTACTTCGACGATGGGTCGAGTCAGTGGTTCGCGCGATTTTTTTGAAAGCCACCCGTGTGGAAATCGAAACACATTTTTATTATATTTATACATACTTCGGTTCTACAAGTGTAAACAAAATCGAAAAGCGTTCCACATCTATACATTTATATATTTGTATACTTAATACGTAGATATATACAATAAAACTAAATATATAATTATATTGTACATATCACAATACATATCAGAACATTAATTTAGAACAACGTAGGAATAGTTTCAATCTTAAATTGAAGAAAATCATATGCCCATATGGCGAGTGTACTGCAGGATTATTTATTATACTATATATTACTACTATTCTATTTATTATATACCACACTATAATAACTCTACAATTACCATTATTTAGCATCCGTCTTTAGGAAATGTTTCAATTTTTGAAGTTTTAAATCTACGCTACTTTATTCCCTAAAATCGTACACCGATGATTCACTTTAGAAGCATCTTTGAGCATTATACAGGAAATTTCTAGTTCGACGTCTGAAACGGTTCCATTGCTCCAGAAAAAAAAAAAAAAAATAGACGAGAGTTGAATAGGGGCAGAAAGTGGGTGGATCGTATCGCGAAACAGAGAAAGGTTGAATGTACGTGTGCCAGCTCATGGGAATATCAGTGGGCCGATGCAGGCTGCACACGGGCTTCCTAACGCGCGTAGAATCGAACGAAGCGGAAAACTCGGTGGCGAGTGCTCGAATATACAATCCAGGATCGGTATCCGTGGTTTTCGGATCATTTGCGCGACGGTACTCGATGAATCCGCTTCGATGATGTGCGCCACGATAGAAAATCTGCGGAATTTAGTTTCCGTTGCGCGCTGTCCATCAAAAACGGTTCGTTTCGCATCAACAAGCAGAAATCGTTCTGGGAATGTTTCCTGATGCCAATTGCATCAGAGCACCTCGTTTCAAACGTTCGCGCAAGTCTATTTACCACATTGCTCGAACTCCTTCACTGGCGAACATATTCTGCCATTATTCCGGCGCGAAGATTTCTCTTTAACATTCTTCACCTGTCAGATTAATGAACCTGAAACTACGTAATCGAGTATTTATGGTTGTATTTATTCTTGCCACATCGCCAAATTCACGAGTTCACCTTATTAAATTGCACCGAACATAATCCTATAAATAAAATACTATAGGTGATAGGTTCGGAGATCGTGGCCATATTTCAACATTCGGAAAATTTTCAAACTTATGTTTTTCGAAAATAAACCATCGTGTGAACAAATTTTATTCTACACTGTCGATTCAATTTTTCACGTTGAATGACGGGACACCCTATCAAAAATTGACATGGACCTTCCAAACAACCCACTAATTCAGAACATGTAAGAAATATTTTTATTTACTATACTTAAAGAAACTCAAGTCTGAGAGGGTATAACGATAAGACACACACACACACACGAAAGTGCTCTTCACGGCGGCAATTTCAACCAAATTCTCGTTAAAGGCTAGTCGATTTTTCCACGGGACCACCCGCAACAACTTGATCGCAACGAAAGGAAGGATATCGAGCAGCGTTTACGCAGCCGTAAAACGCGGACAGCGCAGATTGTACGTTTATAGAGGCACTAAAAGGACGTGGGCCATCGTCACGTTACAAAAACCTTAACGACGATGGGCGTAACGGAAAATATTTATTTTATCGTTAGCCCGTAAATTTCTTGTCGTTCCCCTTTATTTTTGTGCGTGAATCGCGGCTCGAGTGGCGCATTCCTGACTGGAGCCCGCATCCGAATAGGGAACCCATATCGGTATCAGCGGTTTTCCTGCCATTTACGCGACGACAGTTGATGAATCTGTATCGGTGGCTAGCTCGCCGCTCGACAACCCGCAATTTCCCCAATTTCAATCCGCCCCACTCCGCAATAAACCCCCATCGTTTTTCAAGGGAGTCCGCCTGGTATTTACGCGCATTGTATACAGAGTGCTTCTAGAAACTGAGACACGCATTCTAACACGTGGATGCGTAAAATTGACACGGGAAACAGGTGAACTTCTGCGTTGATGTCGTCGTTTCTGGATGAATTAAACGATTGGTGGCTCGTTGTAAACTGAATCCGTGTATAATTAACTATAGGTAACTTTAGTGAAAATAATGATTTTCTTGCGAAAAATAACGAAATTCATTGCAGAATAAAATTAATACGAATAGAAATTATGGATTAGAAGGAGCTCTATTTTCTAATATAATTTTTGTGTTGATGCTAAAATTCTTCTTGCTATTATTGATATAAACATATCAATGTGTGTTTATTGATCCTCTTACGAGAATTTTTATAACCTTGTAAAATTTCTGAAAATTACACGAAATATTCGAGCTAGAAAGTGAAGAAAAATGTTGTTGCATTGCTTGAGAGATGCTGGTTGAGAACCACTGGTATATAACCATCGTGGTCATGCGAAGCCGTGTACATAGTCGTAAAAATGTATATCCACGTTGACCGCCTGCGGAAAAGGTAACATTACGGTAACCCATTCTGCATGGATGACGTCAATTGTCACTAAAGAAAATGCATACTTTGAATTGCTTGCGTAAGCTCGTAATGGACAATGAAGATATTTGTTTGTTTCGTTGCCATTATTATCATCAAATAAATACTTCCTCTTGCCAGTACCTCGAAGAAAGGGAGATAAGAAATCACTAAAGCCATGTTACACTACCATCACTGTTTTCATGTCTAGCTAGTTTTATCGAGAGGGAAATGGTTTCCAATAGTGCATTATATTTCTGAATAATAAACTATCTGTAATCATTGTATAGAACGTTTACAAAATGAACTAAATTTTGCCTCCTTCCACTTTACTTGAAATTTGTAGTCGCACGACTGTTTCGATTCGTTAACGTTCGCGATGAATAAATAATTTGCGGTTACGGCGGCCGCTTCGACGCTGATTATTTTTGTAAAATCGACGATTCCTTGCTCGCTCGACTGTATTGTAATCACAGCCGCGGCCATTCTTTATTAACGTTTCGACAGGCCGAAGTTAATTATTCCGTGGAAGTTTGTTAAATTTCAAACGAGTTTGCGGTTGCATTACGACACGTACTGAAAATTTCAACGATACCGTTTACAGCGCTGTTAAATTAACTGTCTTTCGCGTTGGGCTCGTCGTGCCGCATAATGGACCAGATTCATTTATTGTAATATACTTATGTATTGAATAATTGATCCATTTCAACGTGACCATTTATTCAATGTTTTTGCATCCTTCAATTTCATCCTCTTAACGTTTAGTAGACGTCGTCGTAACTATTAAATGAATGTTGGAGTTTAGTATTAATTCGCGTACCTATCAAATACTTTTTCTACGCGTAGCTCTCATTGAAATCAGCAAATTAATTTTGTCGTGCTGTGAATCAATTTGGTCAATTATTTTCACCACTCTACAAATTAATTCTGTCCCGCGTTCTTCTCGCGCGAAAATTTCACCCAATCGTGTCGTTTCGTCGTTCGATAATAAATTATTTCGGTGGCGTTCGTTCGCCATTTGAGCGACGTGTCATTAAATGATTCAATCGAGTTAGCTAGGTGATACGTTTGCGTGTCATTTTTCTTTTTTTTTTATCACAGATTTCTCTGAAAGCGTTCCTGTCGGTTCTAGCACGATTGCAGTAATTGAAAAAAATCGACTTGTTAAAAATAGTCTACTTTATTAAATATTATAAATTAAATATAATCGTTTCGGTCAAACGTTCAGGCAACTTACATATTAAGTAGTGTGATTTATATTAGGTCGGTACATATAAAATGTCGCTTATATAAATGAAAATGATTTAATTAAAATAATTTTCACATAATTCTATATTTTTATTTATTTTGAATGCATTTCTTCTATTTCGTTCCAATGAGATTCTGCATTATACGATCAGAGTAAAACTGATGCGTATCGAGAATGACACGATACAACGAAGGGGGTTAGTTAACTACCCTAAGCGTTGGACAATTACAGCGTCTCCGAATCGCGAGGTAATTATTCAGGAAACAGCGTGTCCGTGGCTGATCTATTTCGTCGTTCGCGGTTCCATTGAAATTTCAGGAAATTTCCGGCAGACCGATCGCGTCGCTCCTGCGCCAGGAAACGAAGAGTTTTTGCGCGCTACTGGCGGCCATTCATCGGCGAGTTTTGCAAATTTCAGAAAGTCGCCAGCCACGGGGTTTGTTCGAACGCCATTGTCGAGGATCATCTCGCTCGGCCTCGAAATCTGCGCCGCGCTGAATTCCATGCGAAAATCGCTTTCCTCTCGTACCCCGTGTTCCACTTTTCCTTCCTCCTACGTCGTCGCGCCCCGCGTTTTTTTTTTCCAGTTGTAAACGGATCGCTGGGCTTTGTCAACCTCCCTGTCCGGTCCGCGATATCAAGATTTGTTCTGGTGAGCGACGGTCGGTCTCCATTGACCATAAAAATAAAAACAACCGGCTGGATGGTCGATCAAACCTCGACATTTCGTAGATAACCCTGTTTTATTGGGTTGCTATCGCAAGCAAGTCTCTATCGCGCCAAAACTACCGTCGCGGAGGACTCATTAGGATTCCGTTCCTGCTCGATTTTCACCCGTGACACATTGTTTTTTATGGCATTTTTTGAGTTGTCTGCGTCTTTCGATTTGTCTAGCTGATATACGTTTCACTGAGGAAAATTAGGGAAACCAAGTACTTTATCTTGGGCACTCCAAATATGCATCTGTTGTGTTCTACAATTGTGTAACCCTCCGAGATCCTGTGTCGAGAGGTTCGACAAAAATGTAGTGAAATCAGAAAATTCGGTATAAAAAGTTTGTTTTTCACGTCTAGAACGACAAACGTGTCTCTCAGTCTAGGTACTCTGATGGGATTCGAATTTAATTTTACCCTTTTACTCTAGCCTTCTTCGGTAACTACATATGCATTTTTCTATGAATAATTGATAAGATTCTTCTAATTCATTATTTCTTGTAATAACGTTTAAAGTAATCATTTTATTTTGTTTGTTGCAGGTAAGGCACTCTAATAATGAAAAGTGCTGGTTCCTCGTTGAAAAATGGCGCAGACCCTAAGGAACGTAAATACAACACTTTTCACGTTTTATTTTGCTTAAAATACTTTTCACGTTTTCTAAATGAATATCGCCGTTGAGCGTAAAAGCCATCGAGACAAAATTTGATTCGTAAATGAAATCCCTGCTGTTGCAGCGCTCGATGACCGCTCGACAAACTATTACTTTGAAACGGAATGCTGGGAAATAGTAAGTGTCGACGCTTAATAAACAGAAACGTTTTACAGTGAAATGTCGAGGGTAATTTCGCGGGTACGTCGCGCTCGTAACCGGTCCAGGAAAACGCTTTGCAGTAAATTTCGGTTAACATTCGAGTCGTGTGTCAATCATACGTGTCGTTGTTTGAGCTAACTGCGCCCTCGTTTCGTTCGTTTGTACGCGTAACTCGAATTCGGCTAACGCTAATTCCGCACGGGCAAATTTGTACCCGAGCTTCAACCTAATTAATAAATTATGTGGGTGCCGCCGTTGCATCCGGAAATTCGGCCAGTTTGTCTTCCTGATACGCGCGTCGGTGTACCAAGATTTTTACGTGGCGACTCTATCACGTATTTGCGATCATTCGATGGGAGATCACTATTGCATGAGGATGCAGAGGCTTGTACATTTTCAACAATTATCAGTTTTAAGTGGTTGAAAATAAAATAACAAATTTGTTTCGAGGGGACCTTAATTGATTTATATTATACAGACGTGTGTTATTTAATTTTAGGTGGTTATCTTTTCAGAAATATGAATTAATATGGATTTAATTGAGTATATTATATGTAGTCATTCGTGAAAATAAATATCATATGTTTTATGTCTATAATTTTTTATATCGATATGTTTTACATTATGTGTGATGCGTGCAGTAAAACGCCTCTTAATTCAAAGAAGCTTTTCTTGTAACATTTGCCTTTTTTCTCCATAAAATCAACAACGGATCACCAATGTTACAAACGCGTGATTAAGTAACTTTATTTTTTCCTCAACGACGTTGCAAAAAAAAAGAAAGACTATATACTTCAGTCGCAGGAACTCGAAGTCGCTTTCACCTTTGCAAACACCCTGGAGGGTTGCTTTTATCCCATGCATGCGTCACTATCAGCATCTTCTTTACGAATGAAAAAAAATAAGAGTGAAAGGATGGAGGAATTTATTCACACAGAAAACCCTTTCCCTACGTGCCCATTCAAACCTTTCCCTCCTTTTATCGATACCCGCGAAGCTTCGAAGCGCTCTCGCGCGTATTTGCGTACGGAACCCCTCGGATTAATGCAATCGTATGTTAGGGCGGTGACGTGGGGATTTTACACGTCACGTTTCGTCGCTGGAACTATGTCAGTGTGAAATATTCGTGCCATTCGTTTTCGCGACATCCCACTCATTATGCACGGTCGAAGAACGGGAGAAGAAGGGTCGTGCGGCACGCGTCGTTGAAGCTGCGCGTTTTGTTCGTGCTTCTAAACAGCGGGCCGCGTAATAACACGGCACCTGTATGTCGCAGGATGACGATTAAAACCATAATGACACTTCGGAGCTCGATGCTTGCCCCCTTCTGTCTTCTTTGCTTCTCGTTTTCGCATATTTGTCGTTTTTTTTTTTTCTTTGTCTATGCTCGAGGGAAGGACGAGTTCCGAAACAGTGGACTTTTTTCTTTAAGTCGTCAACGATTTTGTCATTAATGACAACTTTTTTGTTAGGTTAGTGCACGAAGAGCTATGTAACGATTGAAACAAAATTTCATTTCTTATGCTTCCTGAATGTATATTGAAAATAACCATCGCAACATGGGGGCATTGCCTTATTTTTGCGGTAACCTAACGTTATTATAACTATGGCCCATTTTTTACTTGGAATGAATTTGAGTAAATAAAGAAAAAAGAAACGACTAACCTCTTACGGAAGATTAGAATATTGTATTTCACAGAATATTTACCTGAACTATGTACTATGACTTGCAAAAATACCTTATACCCTCGATAGGTTATGAAAAGCATAAAAAGACAAAGTTACTTTCCTGAATAAAAGTAATAAAATATTGGATCCCACGCGCAGGTCTCACTGAAGTCGCTCGTTCTTTTACTCGTCATATTAACGAACACTCCGTTATACGTCGGGATCGCTCCAAATTTGAAATGGATCGGCAAATCCCTCTCGTGACACGCATGGTATTATATACGAGACAAGAAAGACGCACCTCGGGGGATTAAAACGTTTTGACTCGCGAAGTCCGCAAGTTAATTTGAAATATTAATAAAGCACAGCTATATCTGCTTGTTGCCGCATCGCGGGAAAAATGGATTGTAGCAATTGCGATGAAACATGGAGCGTATCTGTAGGATAATACGACTTATAGTGAGAAGTTAATCCTTCTCTGGAAGGGTTTGCGTGAGTGCCCTTATTCCAACGCGCTGTATCTTCCTCGTGGATGCTACTACAACGAAAACTGGAATAATCAAAGTTGTTTGGAATTTAATTTTGAATTTTCATTGTCGTATGTAATTTTTGTATAAAAGCGACACCGATCTAGATATCGGTCCTTTCGTTAGTAATACTAACATTCTGCATTTATCTCTGACGCGGAAAATAAAATTAAGAAAGCGCTGCTGCAGCACTTTTTACATCGAAACGATATTTCCGGTTCCAGTGAACATCGAGCAATTCGAGTAGTTTGAAATATTCCTCGTTGGCAAGAAATTTTAATATTCGTATATTAACTATATCTGCTTTTTCCACTCATTAATCTTCGTTCATTCAGTACATTTACCTCTAGCTCCACCCACAGCTCTGTACGTGGGTTGAATTGAAAATGCAGAAGATTATAAAGAATTCCGTGCAAATAATAAACATACATGTTATTGATCAGAAGCTCGTAATTTGCATATTCCAGCGGGATTCGCTGGATGAAATTGTTAATAAATGGGAAGCTCCCAGGAAGAAGCTTTCCTCTCTCCCGCGTTTTCCCCGTTTTACGATAAATTGAGAGTCTCGTTGAAATTCTTTTAATCCTCTCCCCGGGCCCGGCGAAAGCGTATTATTTAATTTTTAAACGTTTGCGAGGATATTTATCTCATCACTCCGCGAGCGCCAGATGAAACCTGGAATTCGGATCACGCTTTTTCCTGGTATAAATGGAATTGCTGGAATTAGAGAACTCTGATGGATTTCTGTTTCGATGCATTGCGTTAAGAATAAAGTAATGGAGCAACGACAGGGAATATTGCGCGCATATTGTCGCTCCTGTGAATTATTAATAAGCTCATTGGCAGATATGGATGGACGTAATGATAGATATTGATAAATATGTAGACATTAATAAGGGAATATTATCTTGTATTTTTATTCACTTATCGAATTATTTTGTATTTATTGAATCGTGAGATGCTCTTTGTTATATAAATCATAATTTTTTGTATTTTTATATCATCTTCTCTGAACATTTTCATAATCTCTATATAGTTTTACTTGTATGATACACGATTCGGTTATAGATTCTGTTTTCGTTAATTTTTTCATTTGAAAGGAGCATTAAACGTATGGTTAAATGTCTCATACGGGAATGAAAATATTGTAAAAGTTTTTACAAAAGTACAAAAGCGGACATTATATGGAGTAAATAATTTTGTTCGTGTTCATACGGCGTATCCTTTAGAAATCTTTTGAAGGTATTCTTTCCTCCTGAATTAATATTAACGTAGCATGAACTTACACATAATAAGATATTCTCCATTTATTCTACGTTATATTTATTCTTCTTGTTCTCGAACATACCAATTTTCATTCAAACGGAATCAAGAGAAATGTTGGTACTACTATTTCAGACTTGACAGGGCAACAAATTCGCATATAAATAAAGCTTGCTGTAGAATTTCAAACATCAAGTTTTCGAAACGTCGCGAATACAATTGATGATTACAATTCTGTTTCCATTTTGTAAGTAATCAGTGAAACAGTTTAATAGAAAGCGTTACGTTTTTCGTTTTCAATTAATTAATTGTACCCGACATACATCCGAGTAGAATTCCATCCATCTTTAATCTCGATTCACAGGCGATTTCCACATCGAATACCGTGGTCGATTTCTCGATTTTGGATCCCTTGGCCCAGGGCGTTCGTTTCCGTGCGGAATCTCGTTCGCACCGCGCGAATCTAATCGGCCGCGAAATTTCTTTTTCCTGTAGCAATCTCGTGGTCCCCCTTTGTAACGCTGACTCGAACAGCGCCGACGGTTCGTGTGATACCGTCTATACCGGCTCTTATTGGCGCTGAAGGCACCCGTGGATCGAATCCGAGAAGAACCGGCTCGTCGCTCGACCGGAAACGCGTTAAGCTTCGCCATCGGCAACGCACGTCCCGTCGAAAAAGGAAAACGCCTTGCCTCCCTGCCGATTGAAAATTGCCTCTTTGACATCTGTTTCGCTCGTTCGTTTTCCTCGAGATTCTCTTCGATCTCGTTCGATTCCTTTGTACACTCGTTTCGGACCACTTTCCTGTACGTCATCCGTGCCTCGTTACCGATGTACCGATAAACCCAGCAGACGCTTCAATTTTCGTTAATCGAGGTGATTTTTGGAGGCAAATGAGTCTAATTTTCATTTTTGAATTTGATCGAAGCTGGTCTCGGTTAAAAATTGGTAGAATCGAATTATCTTTGATCAGATCACAACTGGTTATTAACAGATTGCGGATACTCGTGCATTTATGGCAAGTGTAAGTATTCAAATATACAAGAAAGTGCGTATAAAATAATTATTTTCAGAAACATCCGCAGTCTACTTATTGGATATGTATTACACGTATTTCGATCAAATACTATCATTAATATTTACGAAAATGATCACGTGATATAATTCGTCAATTAGATTTTATTAACATTCTTTAATCAATTGGCATGCAAGTTCCTAATTAAGTATCCTAAAAGAAGAAAATGTCAAATTTCTCTACTTTTGAAAAGAATTAGTATGCCGTTGGAGTAATTGCAGTTTTGTAATCCTTTAGATCCCGGGAATCCTGTATTAAATCTCGGTTTAGGTGGTGCAGAAACTGCTCCAATATTTGCATGTTCTTTTTCATTCTCCGTGCAGTGCGATATAAAAAAATGGGCGACACGAAAATCCTTTTAGAAAAACGATGCTGGCATAAAGGAACACCTGTGTCGCTCGAAAATTCAATTGTCGTATGGTAAAACTGACTGTGTAGAAATATCACTGTGACGTTCGATGAAGCATATCTATACATGTCGTGATATATCTGTAACATTCCTTGCTTTCAGCGATAATTTCATCCCGAAGTATTTATGACTACATTACTTCTTCTAATGAACTCAATAGAACACTTTATGTGAAAAAAGGCATCAACAACTTCTGGTATTTCACATTAAGGACGATAACTGGTGGTACAATCGAAAAGGGGATTGACTCTACATGAAAAGAATAAGTCGAAAATAAATTCGTAAACGTCTGTAATTTAGTTATAAACAACCGAAACATCCGTAGAATCTTTCGAGACCTCAAGTACTCCCGATACTAATTCAATCATTCTTGCACGACGAGGGAATGTTTGAATATTAACAAGCAAACTTTTTGGTTGTTAAAGGAGTTCAGTGGAACGAAAGAAGCGTGCGACAGGCCGTATAACATCGCGGTTAATTGAACCTGAGAGGCGGAAGATCAGGACTGATAACGGTGAGCCGCAAAACAGCGGCGCGAAGTCGCGAGAGAACCGCGATAAGCGTCCGTTCTCTCGGATCCGTTTTCGCGGCCCGTTATCGCCCAAAACGTCAACGAAAGTTTGTCTTATCGCGGTTCCTTTTTTCGTGGAGGGGCTCGTTACGAGAGAGAGAGCCCGCGGGGGCTCGGTGTAACGTCTCCACGAAGAAGTGGAAAACGCTGGATGGTCGTTGAAAGATGGAATCTCAGACGAGAGGGAAAAAACAAGGAATTAAGTGGATTAAAGGGATGACGAAAGCATCGTGGCTGTTAGCAGGACGTTTCTTCCCAGAAGCTCGTGTATCCGTTGTTCACGATTAAAAGGAAGGGCCAATCAAACCCTTTCACCTATCGAAAACTCTGGAATGCTATCAATATCCTCTGTTGGGTGATAAAACGTTGTATAATAATGTATGAAAATTCTCGTATTCGTTAATACGTAAAGTAAATGCTAGTAATTTCGCCACTGACTTTATCGTCGATACCAATTTGTCATATTGGTTTCGCGAATCACGCCAGCAAAACTCGCCGTTGTCTCATTCCTGCCAACGTTCCTTTGGTCTTTCTCGGTCACTCGTTCGATCAATATTTATCCTCCATCCGTCTGTGCTGTTACGGCACTCTTTAGAAAAATACGGAAGAAAACAGAGCGTGGGTGTTCGAGGACAGGGGCAAAGTGAACCGCGCTAAGACCATCCACCCTGACGCAACCACAGACAAACTGAACACGAAGACCGAAAGGTATACAAATCAAGGCGTAAAAATGGGCGATAAAAGAATCCGGCGACCCGGAAAGGGAAGACTGATCTATTCGCGAAAAGAACGGGATTTGTTGTAACAAGAAACAAAAGTATGGCGAACAAGGGCGAAGGGATGTGGAGAAGACACAGGATCGAAGGAGTTGAGTGACTGTTGACGGAAAGTTGGCAAGTCGGATAATGGAGAAGTTATGGGAACTTGAGTCTTGGTTAGATACAGTGTATGACAACGTTAACGATGCTTTAAGTTCGTATCGACGATCACGCGTTGGAAGAAATTTCTCCACTTTAATGGTTATTATGAACGATGAGGTTGCAATGAATTATGTTATTGTAAACACCGAAGTCGAAGTATTTATAGGAAATGGAATTAATGCCAGGGATTCCTAGCGCTAAAATTAAAACAACGAAAAAGAACTGTGATCAATCGATGTAAAATTTCATTTTAAGCAAAATTATTATGCTGAAGTATCATCAGTTATTATTTGATATGAGTTTTTTTTTGTTTGTATTGTATGAAGTGTCCTCCTGCCCAGAAGTACCAAGAATTGCTTTTTCGCGTGCAACATTTTTGAGTGGTCTCATCTGTTTTTCCGTAGCGCGAAAGCCTACTCTTTCATACGATGACGCCATTATAAGGAATGAAAGAAGTATGCGTTGTTGCGATCAAGAGGATAGCTTGTCAAATCCTTTCGCCTCTCGAAAAATGTCCTACAATAGTATCGGTTTCCTCTCTGTTCCGCCGATAAAACGACGCGGGTCTCCTTTCCTCGGAAAATCGGTTTATTCGATAGGTCGAACCTGGAAGCGACCGACACAATCGCAGACGTACTTTTAGAAATAAAAGTAACGTTACTCGTCCTCTCGAATTCTGTTTCAATTCTGTAATTAAACATTGAAAGAATACTTATTGTATTTTTTTTATACTTCATAATTCTTACGCTATAATGCAGTCAAAAACATTACTCAGAATTTTCAATTATCATTAAAAGACTTGATTACCCACAGAGTTTTTCGATAGTTGCTTCATTTACATTCGAAAATGGCTTTAGAACAAAAAAGTTCACTCAACTTCTCAAATCGTTTAGAAACTCAGTCTGCCAGGAACGCTTGTTTACTATGTCACAAAACATTCTGCCCCCTATACTCAATTTCGTCGTTAAAAATGCGACAAAGGCAACTTTTTACGTATCGAAAGCCCCCTCGATGGAAACTCAACGAACCAACGACTGCGCGCATGCTATAACTGTTAGTTGTTGAAAGCAACGTTAAAGTTGCACAGCACATGTCCAGGGCGACAGGATGAAGTTTACACCACTATGAAGTCGACCCCTCGTGGACGAAGTCAGGGTGTACCAGACAAGATGTACTGCAAACCCATAGCTTGGAATAAAAATACAATTTTATTAAAATCTTCAGCCCCATTATTTCGTTAATAGTATCATTGTATCAGTAGTCAGTATTTTAGGCAATTTTAACACTTAAATTATCGAGGTGAACGCATATTTCTTATACATATAACTGTACTTTTATAATTAGAACGAGAAAGAATAAATTTCCTCGTCGTGTGCTCGAGAATATCGATATCCCAAAGCCTATAACCTCTTAGTTCAAAGAACCAGTGAATATTTCTTCTTTTTCCAACCAAACCAGCCTCGAAGCCCTATTCAATTCCAATCTTCGATAGCGTTAAGAGCGTTTCTCTCTTGGGTCATTTTCATCTCGTGAGGTTTAACACGAATCCATCGTACAACCCTTCCGCGAAGAATATTATCCAGTATTTACTTCTCCATTCCCAAACGGATTAATCAGCGTGTGCACGTTTCACGCGCACATAATCGTTTCTCGCAGACGTAGACGTGCAATATCGACCAGCTGTCGAGTGAAGCAAGGACTCCCAACGCTTGCTCCGATTTATAACGACTGGATAGATAGGTCAACGATTTCCGCGCCGAGGTGCAAGTGGAACGAGAATAATGGACCGGAAGCGTTGCTTTATTGGATTACCAGCTCATGGCTCTTACGCATCGTCGGCTCTCGGCACGCTGAATCGTGAATTCTCCCATTCCAAAAATGTTATCTCGCGTGAAGCTCTCTGAATTCAGTTGTTCACTTAGCATGCGTCTTAAACCTAAAGGAGGCAAAGTTATTTCGAGCCAGGCTGGTGTGAAGGGATCTCAATGAGACCAATACTTTTCTTTCTACAAAAATTAATTGGTTTATTTTCTTTCCCCTTACGTATTTAACGTCAACCTTTGATTATTAGAGATCGTCTGATATGTGGTTAAAATCGTTGACATTGGCCCTCCAGGAAATCCAAAATCTATAGAATTGCTACCAATCCAACCTGCTTTCGAAGGAGGTCACAGTAATATTTACTTTAGAGAATCGTGCCGTTACGAATTCTTTTTTAGATTATTCCTCCATTGAAAGCAGAGATACGAAATACGATTTCGCGACCGATGACGACTTCAATTCCCACTGTCCAGCTGGGATATTAAACATCGACGGTCACTTCACCGTAGAACGATCACAGAGCGCAGAGTTTACGGCGACTACCGTGAAAATTTCCCTTGGGTAACGGAACGAAGCGCGCATCTGTATTCCCCGCACTCGCATCCCCGTGTACGTGTACATTTAAACGTGGCCAATTTATGCGTGGAAATATAATATACATTTGCATACGCGATCCGTCGAGAGTTTGGCAATCGTCGGTGTAATCTATTAACACATCGGCGCACGATAATTGTCGGTGTAATTACGAATACGGAATAACTGGTGGGGGAAATAACAAAGTAAATTATAAGTGGGACAGTCGTGTGCCGTTCTACCGGATCGATACACAGGTCAGCAGAGTTGATTCGATAAACCTCGTGAAATGTTGCATCACTGATTACAGAGTTCGTGGAAATTCGATACAAACAACTGTCGAATCGTGGAATATAATTTTTGATCTTAAACACTGAAAATATGGATTATATATCATTGATCCCTGGTGGTAGGAACACTTAATCTTTGATCATGGGGAATCCAGAGATATGTGTTCTGATATCTACAGTTTCTAAAGTTGTTTCCCGTGTGTGGAGCCGTACGAAACGGCGATATCCCTGGATCTTTTATCCTAACGTGACTCGAATTTAATTTCGCCTTAGATTCCAGTAGTAAGGCCAAGCAATTGGTCCTCCTCGACCTATCCTCCCTCTGATATATGAACGACGTAACTCGGTAACATAAATAATATAAGTACCATATTGAATAATTGTATATTAAGTCATACAAAAGCGTCTAACACATAATACATATACCGTTAAAAAGGTCATCCTAATCAACAGGTTTTGATAAATAAAACAATGTCTCACTTGTGACTAAATTATTAGTCGTAAATGTTATTATTCGATATATAGTGTGTCGTATTCACTGCTCGATATTTCGAACGACATTCGTTCGTGCATATTCCTTTCAAAAATGTAACAAGGATTTCGTGCCGAATATTGATTAGTTCAACAGTTACGATCGTTGCATCGAACGTCCACATAGTTCGCAACACTGTGGAACCAATCGAATTAATTCTCATGTGTTCGTTCCATCCACGATCTATCAATGGAAGAAGTTCGTGCCCCATTTCCGAGAGAAACTCTCTTCGGAAAATATTGTTCTCAAGTTGTTGTCATTCGAAAGCTCGCAGCAACGTCTGCTGGGTTATCAACGTGTTAAACTACGTAATTCTGCGCGCGGCATAAACTTAATGCTTCGCCCCTGACTCCTTCCTCCCTTCCAGCTGTACCCATAACCGTGGCATGACGGGTTATGGCGCACGTACATAGGTGTATCGCCATATGCTTGCCACAATCGGAGCGAACGGCCCGGATAATCGCGAGTGCTTTCGCGGAAACTTCTCGTGGGAAATTGTCGAGGACTCGGGCGTATCGCGAGAAGCGAAATCGTACGTTACCTCGCACGCTATCTGCATTAGGCGAGCACGTGTGCGCGTTTACGCGACGAATATACACGGAACAGACTTTTTGTGTAATGTATCGTATCGCGTAATCTTGTTGCGTTATTGCACGTTCGAGTCGTTTCACGCGAAATCCGGGCAACTTGGATTTTTCATTGCACGCGTTCTGAAACAGTATTTCTCAAATTTCCCCCACGTATACGCTCTCAACAATTTTGGACAATTTTTGGAAATGTTGCTGGAACAGAATTAAGTTCTTATTTCTTTGATGCAATTTCAAATTGCTTTAACGATTAAACGGGTTTAGGAAAAATGATGTCCTGTGGTGTTTATTATTCTACTTTTTGGTCCTAATTCTTGTCTAGAATTTATATCAGTTCAAAGTTATAAATTATTATTAATATACCATTTGTAACAACGTTTAGTGCGACTTTTTAGTAGAATGACAAAAGTGTGAAGGTTGAACATCCATCGAACTCGACGCTCTTCTGAATATGTTTCAGAGATATTGTTCACTTGCAAGTAGTAAAGAATACGGAGCAATTCGTTATTTTATCGCGAAGCGTATTCCCACGGCTGTCCCGCGATAAATAATCGATAGATGGTCGCGCATCTCGTTGCCAGATGAACGAAATGGATGCAGTTATTTCGGAAGGGAGATAAAATCGACTCCAGCGACGTTCGAGACGAAGAAACAGAAATTTTATGCGAAATGTTGCCGCGCGTGTAAATTCGAAAAGTGAATTATTGCCGTCGGGGCGACATTTTTACGGCAATTTTAGGTCGAAGACAGCGGCGCATAGTTCGCCGCGGTGATAAAGTTTCAATTGCAAAAACGTCGGGTCGTTTGCGATGTTGAAACGTCAACTCGAGAAAAACCTTATGAATATTTAACAGACACGCCCAACACGAAGTTACTTGACGCACTTTTCGACGTCCCGGACGATGGCCCTGTTGAATCTTTTAATTATTCTCGCCTAACTTCTACGACCAATTGACCAGTTTTGCGGTTGGTAGAAACTTTTTGCTTGGGAAGAAGAATGAGCCCTGTTGGACGCGAGAACGTGGCTTTCGACCTTAAAACTTTTGTCATTCTATGTATATTTCTTCTACTCTCGCGGAATTTTACAATCTCGATAAATACTGTTTCTACTATTTAAATTCACAATCTCCTGGTAAAGTTTTGTGTTCAGAATATCACTGCATTAGAAAATAAGTATAGTACATTTTAGAAGATTAGAAGTATTACGGTTGTCGGTTTGAAATTTGTAAACGTCCGGATTGTTTTCCAACATTTGGCGATCAGATGTATTTTTTCCCAGTAATCCTTCCACCGACTTGCCAGCTCTCAAACGATAAAGTTACCGTTTTCTTCTTCGTAACACCTTACTGCAGATACCTCTTTTAAAATGAAGAAATTGTTAATTTTCTATAAGTGTATTTTCACATTTATTATACCACATCGTTAAGATTGTGGTAGTACGTGTACCACTTCGGTAATATTCGCAAGGAGTGCGCGAATAATATGTTAAACGTGTACAAAGTATATGCATTTATGCAAAATGAAATATTAATATTAATATATGAAATACATTTTGCGTACGGCTTGCATAAAATTCACAGTCTATTTATAGTTTCAGTTAATATTAGTTAATAATATTGCAAAATACGTATTTCCATACACTTTGATTTATTTAATACAATATAAATATCATCATGAATATTACAAATTTTATATCCTTGTGTTATATACTAATTTAGTCAATTCTTTTTGTACGTTAATTTAATAAATTCATTTCACATCTATCCTTTATATATGCATCAGAGAATGAACTCTCACTTTCAATGATATCATATTCTGTCGTCACTTTTATTACATATTCCGCATATTTCCTTGTTCTAAAACTGCAACAATGTCACCCTTCTAACGAGTCAATAATTTTTCTGTTTCAGGTAATTGAGTACGCTCCCCTAATCGTAAAAAACGGGGTTACCGTTTCATGGAACACGTAAGCGACGTAAGTGATTCTAAAACAAGAACACCTGTCATGAATTCGCAACGTTCACTATTACACCGACACGCTGTAGCGGCCTTAAAAGAGTCTATATTTCGCTCCCTCTTACGTGACACAGAACATAAAGTGGGTCATTCGGCTATACCTCGAATTTCTCGTAACTTCGTCGGGTTCCGGCTCGATAATAAAGCTTGAAAATTATACGCGCAAGGGTTTACTCTAACTTGCACGCATTGCGGTTCGAGCATCGTAAATCTTAAACGACGTATAAGTCGTTGAATTTCAAGCGTTTACAGCTTATTCGAGCACCGCATCTCGATTAGTGTCGGTTTATTAAAGTGTGTACAAACTTTTCCAAAATGAAACTTGAGGGTTCTTGTTTTTAATGAAACGCAAATATATCCGATTTCGTATTCATTTAAATAACTACGAAGAATCAAATTTTCAAGTCTTTCTTGGGACTTATTTTAGAGAAACAAAAGTGCGTGGCATTCTTTAACGAATATTATCCTACCTAATCTAAACAAAAGATAATTTTACTTTTTAACGAGCAGAATACTATTACTATAGGCTCTGTAGAACCAACATCGAATAGTGTAAAGGTATAATCGCTCTGCCAAGAAAGTAAAAAGATACGGACAAAACAGAGAGTGATTACCATAAAATAGAGTTTTTCCATAAAGTTCAAAGGTACACTTCAAATATTAATTCGAAACGCAGTGTCAGTAACCTATAAACTATGGTTTCGCCTGATGGAATTACCACTACTCTGTAAACAAACGATCCCCCGTTGTTCCCCAAACTCGGTCCAATCGATGGATTTGTGTTCTCTTTTAAATACTGGCGAAATCGCAGCAGTTTCGCGTAAATACGCGCGAACAAACACGCGAGAGGAACCCAGTGGGGAACGGGTGTTCCCGTGGAAAAGCAATATCTTTCGATGATCGGTAATTCGCAGGAAACACGGACTCGGTGGATCTCGTTAGTTCGCGACTGAAAACTCCGCAGAGCAGCGAAGACTGGTCCACCCTGTGTGCTGGTAGCGCGTTTGATCAGGGCTTCGACGTTGTTTTTCCGCAAGGGAGTTAACCAGAACGGCCGACGCTGGGAGTGCATCGAGTTGGATTGCGCTCCCTCGAAATTCCCTCGGGTGGTTTCTTCCGCTGAAAAACATCGCCAGAGAAGCATTCCGGCTGCGAGAACGGAGGGTCACTGTTGGGAAAACTAATTCCGCGATATAGAAGAGATCCTATGGCGGATGAAACGATCGTGTCTCGCAATATCGGAACCGACCTCCGTCGACGCAGAATATTTCATTGTCTCGAGAAAACGGCTGCACGATTTGCACTGCCTTTGGGAACCACGATATTTATTTATTTATTTGGTAATTTAAATCCAAATTAAATGCATGCCATTTACCATACTAATAAATAAATACTTATTACATTCAATATTACGAGAAATGTAGTATAAATCAGAAAATCGCGAATATCCAAGTAGTATATTCATGTAATTGAAATTTAAATGAACGTTATACTTGAATGAAATATTTAGAATCATATTAGAATAATACAATATACCACGTTGTTAGACTTCCAATTATTATATTAACACACAGAAAGATATTCAAATAATTCAAATTATCCTATTATCCGATGCTCTTCGTTTAAGGGTTGCACCTCCTAATTTGGAAAGCACTGCTATTGTGTTATGTTGCTCCTAATGGCATACGCGAAATTAATTTCTTCGTGCTTGCGCCGTATTTGAGATCCGTATTAATATTGATAATTCATAGAGCATAGTGTACACAGATATTGCGATGCCGTCGGCGGTAATCAATATTAGATGGCTTTGAACATAAACAGGATCGTTTCTAGCGTATGCTGCAGTATGTGCGGTGTTGTGTTAGCACAGCCTGGTTAAACATATCTAGAATCACTTAAAGGCATTGAATGCTCGAAATTGGAAGAGATAATGCGCTAATAACGCCTACCTGGAGTTCCTGTGAAAACACAATGAGTCAGACTCATATTGACACGTGACATCGTTCACTGTTGACACTCTAATTATCGAACGTCATATTTCTCGGGAACTATTGGCGAATACTGATAATTAAACGACCGTCTCCATAACGTTGTTGACTCTACAGAAAGGTGTTATTGCGAAGCATCGAATCGTGGGAGTGATTAATATATCAGACATTATGTTGGATGATGTTGACATATATAGGCTCCAGAAATGAGCAAAATCTTATTGAAATTATAGACGCCGAATTAGTACCGTTATTCCAGCAGACAGATATTTAGATTTTTCATGCGATTTTTCGTGAAATTTCATTGTATTATTGCGATCACAATTGTCAATCTATAACTTCATTTTATAATATTTCACCTCTTAGTTTATTCTATACTATTGTGATCCGTAAGCATGGTTCCGTTCATATGGCAAGTATGTCGTCGTTAAGTAGAAGAAGTCAACAAAAAGTCCGACCTCGTAGAATGTGTTCAGTAAGTTTATCGAGCGCAAAGGGTTAACAGAAATTGTTTTTATCCGATAATCTGTATTATAATTGATCTTGAGTATCGAGCAGAAAAGGGCAAGGTGACAATCTTGCACACACACTAGGGCACATGGACGAGCGTAAAACTCCAGAGAGATTCGCGAAACGTTGCACGTTTCTTGGTAAACAGCAATGGCCGTAAGGAACCGTAGAGGGACAAGGTTCCAACTCAACTTTCCAACGGATCAAACATCTGTCGCCGGGTCGATGCCGCGCAGAATCCATTTATCCTTCTCCAGCGCCGAGTCGCGGGTGATTATATTCAGCAGAGATCAGTTTTAAGAAGCTTGTCCCATTCCCGTGGCACTCTCTCGAAATCAAAACTTTCTGACCTAATAAGTTATTCGTGGCGGGGCACGGTATTTGTTCTTCGACTGGGTTATGCAAATCGGCGAGAACGATCTGGGAATCTGGAAGCCAAGAGAGAAGGTTCCGAGGTAAGGAAGGACGAGAATTAAAATTTGTCTTAATTAAGTGAAAACATATTCCGGATAATGAATACTTATATTTGGAAATTTTGTTGGATGGTACTAAACGGTTACTGTAAATGTTTTATACGTAATATTACCTTAGAGATATTGTAAAATGTTTTCATAAAACGCTTTGAACTTTTATATATCGCATTTCTAAAAATTTTAGTTTTATTTCATTCTGATCATTGAAAATCGAAGCAAAGGTAAACTTATGAATTAGAAAATAAATTAAAAGTATCTAAAAAGAAAACTCGTAATCCAAATTTTGGGATGAGACATTTATCAGATGAGACAAGAGGAATATTTCAAATATTGAAAAAAAAAAAATATATCCCTTCGGTCGTTAAACGTTTTTAATAGAAGTATTAGTATAGCAAGGGATGTCTGTAAGTTGGTAACACTTTTTTCTACGTTAAACATTTTCTTCTTCGCTTCCCTCGCATCGTAAGCTCTTCCTTCTAGTTTCGAAAGTGCCGCTCGATAGGATAATTAATTTTCTGGAGCATCGCGTGATTTCATCGACGACCTAACCCAGACGCACACAAGAGACGTTACACAGGGCACGTCTCGACCAATGAAACGACACCAGGTGTCCGTCCGTGGAATTTTCTCGGAGTTATGCAAATCCACAGAGGCCTCGGGTAGACGGGAAACGAAAGCGCGAGGAATAGTATTATAGAGATGCTATATTACAGAGATAGGAAAGCACTCTGGCTTAATTGCGCTCACGTGACAGCTACGGTATGATTATAACGTCGATAAGAATGTATAAGTTACCTGACCTAATAAGATATATTCGTCTCGATAGAAATTATGTCGCTTTGACACGTGACACGGGCAATCGTTACAATAGCGAGATTTAAAAAGAAGCGAAGTTGAAATGAAATCGAAGAGAATTCGATGTAGTTGTCAAAGAATCCAATTCATGTTTGGCAAATGATTAAGAAGACAAACGACAAACTATATCTGGCGTGTCTGTGTTTCTGAATTTTTTTAAACATTTTGATGAAACTTTTAAAATTGAGAAGATCCGGGTTCAAATCTGCATTTAATTAAGCTAAAATAGTAATTAGAGTATGATTTTCTCTAACATGTAAATTGCATGCATTCTATGTACCCACGAGTGTAAAACCAGCAAACGTGTATCCCTAGAAGCAGTACTTTACGTCAAGCCTACATGTCGTGAGGCAAAGCTATTAATACTACTTTCTGATTATTATGTTTCGCGGATAATAGGCGTAATAAGGATTATTACAATATACACAGAGGGGAAAAAAGTTGCTTGAACTATCGAACCACTCTAGATTACTTTAAGTAGTTTAGCCTGTTCGCTGTTGGATTAATCAGTGTTAGAAATAACTTCTGTGCTGAATTAATTTCAAAATGTAGAAGTAGCTAGAAATTAAACGAGGAAGTAGTAAATCTAACTGAATTATCGACAAAAGCCATCAGATCTGGAGTAATAATATTGCTAGAGTTGAAGAGTGTATTTGAACGAAGTAATTGAAAGATTTTCTGAAAATTAGGTCAATTTAATGATCGGTTATTTAATAAAATTAGTGTAAATGTCGGAAACAGTTGTTCTTTTAATGAATAATTCATCAATTAAACGGAATTTAAACAGCGTTCATTACTAATGGCGCTATTACTCTGAAAGCATAATAATCGTCTTCGATTAGCTAGTTTTCAACAATTTTGATATTCATGAATCCGTGGACAGATCTATTTGTGGTAACAAGTTGCTGTACAATTTTTAATAAAACTTTTGCACACCAATGATATGTACATAGGTTGATGAATATCATCAATATGAAATTTTTTTTTCAATTACACGGGCTGGAAATCTGATGAAACGACAATAGATAAGGAAGTTAAGTATAATATAACGTGCAAATATTATGCATCGCGAGCATGTGACTCGTTATCACTGTTGAATAATTTCTCGCTCCACGATCGTGATCATGCGACATTTATGAAACAAGGTAGCACTCACGACGCTGATGGCTTAAAAAATATAAAACCGTATATTGCGGAAATATTTATGTTCGGCATCAAAGATATGCCAATAATACACGAGTCTATTTTCTCTAATGTTTACCCAACGATGCTTTTTTGATTATGAAATTTTTAATTATCTTTTTTTACAGACTAAAATAGGCCTCGAAAGTATCTTTGAAAGTATTGGCAAATATTAGCTATTTGTTATTATAGTATAATAGTTTTCATTCTTAAAAAATTGAGATGCACAACTTCCTCTATTTTCTGACAACAACAAAATAAGGAAGAAAGATGACTCCTCTAATCTATATCTCGAGATTGGACCAATAAATTTGTGCAACGTTTCATTAAAATCGACGCTTAACAGCTCCTTCGTTGAAGATATATTTCCGTAGATGGAAAAGAATTCGACACTTCCGCGGACGTATGCGAATCGACGAGAACGCAGAGTGGAAAAAAAAAAATAGAGGCGAGCGGAAAACGGAACGAAACTGGAACGAGTAAATGGAAAGACGAACGACACGCGCTCCAGGAGACGCCCCATGATAATTTCAAGTCGCTGTACGAGTTACGCGCGAATGTAAATATTTTACCGCACAGCTGTCGTCGGATGTTGTGAAATATTCCTCAGACGGGCCTGATTCTCTGCAACCTGCTCTGTTTCCATAATTTTCCACGTCGTCGTAAACGAACGTCACGATATGGAAAATATGATAAATCTGGGCAGGGAGTGTAAATATAATTTTTTAGCTGTTGAACGACGTGTATTTTCTGCAAGCTTCCACATGTTCTTAGACGTCTATTAATTTAGAGATCTATTAATTTCATGACAATGATGGCATATCATTTTATTAAGTAATTAGTAAGTAATAAATAATGAATATTCGTTTTAAGTATTGAAACTATTTATTGTTACATTGATTATTATAGATACCGTGACGAATATATAAATTTTATTTTAATTCTTCAAAGAACGGGCTTCACATTTCTATACAAATTTTTAAACGTTTCAGGGTTGTTTTAGGTCCTCTTCGAGCGCGAAATTAAAAGGACACATACAGGCGAATTAATATATTTCAGCAAAAATTTAAATGCAACGAAATCTAATAATAACTTGAATATGCATGCATTAGCATGCTGGTTACGACAACAATAAACGAATGAATATTTATTAATATATTATCGAAATTTATGCAGAATTAAATTAGCGAATACTAATTCGCAATTTACTAATGAATATTTATTTCCGGTTTCAGCAGTTACTTTCATATCGCAATACTTAACATAACTTGAAACTTACACTCGTAGGCTTTCAGAAACATCAGAACATCGTACTGAACTATTCACACTTTTCACTCTTGAATTATTAACTTCGTCTCCTATACTTTGAAGTAAAATTATCGTTCAACTGTATCACTTATGAACGTTTATGAACCTAATAAGATGAAACAACGGGTTTTCCAAAAGGAGCTTTAAAATCCTAAAGTTTTCTTCACGAAAGCTACGATGCCGGCGTCAAAGGTATCGACGAACGAAGCTAGACGGAATAAAGTGCTCGAAATTCATAGTTTCCTCGAGGAGACGCGCAATAATGGAAGTGGCGGTAAAATATGAAAACGATATCGCTGGAACCGGGACGGAGCCGGTTGATTTACAAGAAGGATTATTAAGTCGGCACGTAAGCTCCTTGAGTTAGCACATAATCCATCCGAGGGATATAGTCGGTTTACAAGGCGCAATATCTCGATTTTAGTACTCCTGCTTGAACTGCCTGAGACCGGGAATAACAATCCGAGAATAGATAGGCAGTGGATATATGGATTATACGGGAGAATTATTCGACTTCCCGGTTACGTCTTCGAATTTAATGCAGAAGCGACGAAGCCCGCCATTCCAACCCGCGAGCTATACCCTTGAAACCCGATCGATGTTTAATTTCCTACGATCGTCTCAGTCGGAATAAAACCTTGCCGCTTTTGCTTCTCTGCTTAATTCACTGCGAAGTGGATGGTGTGTCGGTCCTGAATTTGTTATCCACCTAGACTACAGCGCCGCGACTTTTTTTGCACTCAAATCCTCCAACCGATTGTTGTTTGCACTGCGTTTCTCCGCGGCGTTCCCGTCAAATTCGACGGTTCGATCAAGTTTCTAGCGAACAGTTTGTTTTGAACACTCGCACACCGTGAACATTTCTGAAGCTGGACTTGTTACCGTCCACTTTCATGGGGAGACGAAAACGTAATCTGTGAAAATCAATTTTATATAAATAATAGCTTGCAGACGTGGTTTATAAATCGCGAAAAGTGGAAGTTCAACTCCGAGGTGATTATAATTTAAAATAATTTTTATTCATTTATTTGGCGGCTTCGAATTCTGTTTTGGTTCTCGTTAGGTGGAGATTACTGTATTGGACAAAATACGAGAGATAATATTTCTGATACTGAATCTGTAATTCAATATTTCAGTATTATGAAGCATGTTAATAAAATATCATGTAGAGAATACGAGGACATTAAATTATAGGATTTGCAAGAAATATTGTGAAAGAGATTTGTTTCACATTTGGATGACTGATGGTGATCGACGATTATTGTTACACATTATGTCCTCTTTACATTAGCAAAAATATATAGAATGGCAGGAAGCTTATATTTTCGTACTTGTATTAATATGAATAATATATTTAATTAATAAACCAAACATACTGTTTTATTTTCTATATACTTATAAATAAACGTCCACGTATTCTCTATTTTAATCATAATATATTGATCTTTTCCTATTGTAATAATACTGCCTCAATTCATATAATATCAAAATTGAATTACTTCCATCTCTAACCATAGATCATGTATGACTTTTTTCATATTCTTCGCATCACATTTCATTTTACCATTTAAATTAAATCACCCTACAATATTAATTTTCTTCGCATTATAATACCTCTATTCAGCTATCGTTAATTTAAAATTCTACCCATCCTCAACCTTCCACCATTTGTCAATAATATAACGTCTCCTAACCTCTCACAGAATCTCTTTTCTAAATTTAATTTTCCCTATCGATCGGGAGATTACCTTTAATTTTTTGCATATAATAATTTTATTAGTCGATTTAGTTCCCAGCGTTTCCACTGGGGGAGGAATCAGGGCGGAACGTTTGAAAAGTAACGAAAAAGCTCGCGGAGTTTTACCGCGTGTGAAAGGCGAAACACGGGCTCGAGTATGTGTCTCTGACACGCTCCTCCGCTCCGGCACGAACCAGCTTGTCAAAGTGCAATCTCCCTCGCGTGCGCGCACCTCGTCTCTGCAGGCAAACAAGATGCATCGCGCATTCGTGGAACTGCCTCGCGACATTCAACGGTTAATTACTCGGCTTCTCGTCAAACCGAATTCCAAATTTACCGTGATATCAACACGGCAATTAGCGGAACGCGCGGGCTTCGCCGCGGGCATTCGCTTCATACGATCAGGGACCGCGAAACTTATCCCGTGTCGGACTTCTTGAAACTTCCCTTCATTAATTACCGATCACAGAATCGCCTAACGTCGTCACGTGGCAAATCTGCTGGAGTTCGCATGCGGAAACTCCAAACGAGAACGCATTGCGCGTCTCCGACGACACACAAGTGATTTCCCTTAACTTTATTGGTTTTAAATTTATTGTTCTCGGGTTTGGAGGAGTGACATTGAAGAATAATATAAGAATGATATTTATTCATTTTATGTATTAAATTACATTGAATTATGAATTACATTGCAGTAAATAACACGGACTTCGGTGCTTCAAAATATGAAAATGATTCGATTGAAGAAATATCTAAGCTTTGTCGAATCAATTTTTGTACATCACTTTATGTCATTTCTATGACGTGTCTAAGTTTTTTTTTTATTACAGACAAAGATTCTCAAGGAACAGACCTTATCCTCCCATTCTCGAATCATTTGTTCATGTAAAATCGATCGACTTGTGGTTTGTGCTGCGTGTTA
The DNA here is from genome assembly GCF_026225885.1 of Hylaeus anthracinus. NCBI lineage: Eukaryota > Metazoa > Arthropoda > Insecta > Hymenoptera > Colletidae > Hylaeus > Hylaeus anthracinus. Next base: position 4,113,170 of record NW_026534341.1, on the reverse strand, counting down.
CGCGATGCCCTATATTCAAGCACGGTCGTTGACTATCGATCCAGAGGATGTTTCTGGACTAGTAAGTCGATAGTTGCAACTGCGTCAACAGGCAATATTATCCTAATTGCATGCGATATGAATACATTACGTATTTCAATTGGTTTACATAGGGGTAGCCTGATTCTTGATTAAACATAAACATGATAATTGATTACCGATTCTTATTATTTAAGAAACCTGACACGAATTAGAGGATGATTAGAAGTAATAACAAATATTCATAGATTTCTTTGGCAACTTTGATCGACTTCAAATTGTTTCTTTAAATTCTTGCTAATATTTATATGCTACCTATCGTTATAATTACAATATTACATTTACAAATGTTCCTATTTTAGTTCAGGATTGAATATTAATCATCAAAGAGGATCTCATGCAGGAATATCGAAACAATGCTAAATAAATTTCTATGAATTTATTATTGCTCATCATTCATTAATGACGAGGAGACAACAAATCTTCCCTATACATTCAGTAATACGTAAAAATGATTTTTTTTTTTTTATTATTATTAACACATTCACATCACTCAATATTTTATTCCTGGTTTCTGTTCCAAATTATGAGAATCCTTTTATTTTATTTTATTTCAGAACTTTATTATTTCCGTCGGTATTAGAAACGTAAAATATCTGCCGGTCACGAACGTGTTACCTTCTCTTCCACGTGTTACTCTAAATTCAATGAATAAAAATCCTGTCCGTCCACGACTGGTATACTACTTTCGGCACATACGGTATATCAGAATTCCACCGAATAATACGATGCACGACGCGTAGCCACCGGAAGTTCATCGTTGCACGAAAAAACAGCCGTGCCGAGCAGACAATTTGGTATCCGTCGCTATGCTGGCTATACACACAAGCGGAACGAAAATGCAATTCCAGTTGCAGAACTGGCTGAGGCGCGACACAGTCAGGCGGGTAACTTCCCAGTCGTAATATAAGTAATACCGACCTAAGCAGGAACATCGTTATTGTGGCTGGCGCACGTAATTCTATCAGGAACCGCGTTGCAACCGGAATGTGCAGCCGATGCACATCCCGAGATGCATGGGAGAGGACGCAGCATGGAAAGGAGAACGACCAGGGATAACGCCAGCGGAGTGTTTTATATGCACGGCGACGTCTTGCCAAGCGAGGTCTCGCATACCGATCGCTTTTCCGACTGGAAACTTGTAAACGATGAGTTTTTCACCGTAACCGCCCCCTTCCTCATCCTTCGATGCTCGTGTACACGCGTGTAGAGTCGCTAAGTTTATTAATGGGCAGCTTAAGACACGAGAAAGATGGTTCTGGAACGTGTCTGTTCATTGAAATAGGCTTAACTTAAAGGTTTCTTATTTTCAAGGTGGAAGTACGGGAAATATGAAATTACAGTGAACTATATGTCAAGTTGCAGAGAGTATTAGAATTGTATTGAAAACGTAGAATATTCGAGGATATTTAGAAATCGATTGCTCGGTGAAACTATTTATTTGAATATATTCGATTTGTGCGTTGTTTGTGGAGTGGCAAAAATATTTTCATTTTCCTCGATGCTCGTATAAATTTTTAAAAATAAAAATCCAATAAAGTAATTGTACTTTCACATTACGCGTGGCGTTCTTCTGCAAACAGTACGTTGCGAAACTAAAAATGAAACTGAGATTATAAAATTTTGGTCTATCCATCCGATCCGCGTTTGAAGCCATATAATTTCTTACTGCGTACAGGCTGATAATTTTGAACCCTTACACAGCGTTGAATGAAAAAGCGCTGGCAAAAAATTATTCATCAAGCCACGAACCAGTGACGTTACCAAAACTTTGCAGACGCAACTGAAGAGATACGTTTCTTCTATCGCTGAAAGCTCGACTTTTGAGGGTAACCGCTACTATCTCATGAACGGATATTCATTCATCCAACCCTATCCGGGAAAGATTAGAAGAGAGTATTTTTAACAAAAGTTCTTTTTCGTATAAAATCACCCTATACACGATAGCAGAGATCCGCGTGTCACGATACATCACTCGGCGGCAAATTGATTCTCATCGTGCAATAGAAGTTTCCAAATTTCCCTTGAGTGAAATATAACTCCGTATTAGATTAAAAATAATTCAGTTTTCTTTTATAATATTATCCAGAATTTTTATTTTACTCGTGTCCGTTTTTGCTACAAATATGATAAAATTTAAATTAAAAAAGGGCTCGAATAACCTTGGAACATGATACGAGAACTTATTATAGAATCAAGACAATAATGACCGATTTATCCTTACAAAAATATTTTTGCAATTTTATCCTGGCCTACATGGAATCGCGGTCGCTCGCGTCGTGGAATGCGCGAGTTGCACGTCGCATGATTCATTGGCTGAACCATCAGTCTCGAATGTGTTAAGACGAGAACTGGAAGACTGATAAGCAGCCCGAAATATGGTACATTCGCGGTAATATCTGTTGATGTGCACGCATCACGGTATATCCGGCTTGTTATTAGTCGTGTCTCCGAGATTAGGTCGGTTACGGGCGAGATATGCCATCGCGGCTGGTTGTTCCACCTGGAACAGAGACGGGAAGATTACGTGCGAACTGTAATTGCAATTACGTCGCGGCAATTATACATTACCAAAATGATTGCTGGCTAACGGATACGCGTACTTGGCTACGGATATTAATCATTCGGTACGGGCCATCAGTTATTCGCGTCGCGACGCGTCTTTTATTGAATCGCTTTAATCGAACAAAATAGTAGCTTAAAAAATTCGTTCTATGTGACATGGAATTTCGAGTCAGTGTATTTTTAAAAAATTTGTCTACGTTTGTTTCGACTTTACATTTGTAAAAGTAAGAATCCAAAACAAGAGCTTAAGATCTGTAGTATTCTGTGTGATAATGCTCGGGCTGTGTGTGTTTTTATTATTTAGTTTTTATATTTAGTGTATTGTACTTGATACAAGCACATTAAGACAATTTTGTTCATCCAACGGTAAATAGTTACAATATTCAACGACTACAGAGATGATCCACGAAGAATCTATAATACCCTGAAACTTGAATTCGATCTGATTAACTCCGTGTCTTTTTTACTATCACGCGAAAGCGGCCAACAGAAAATACAAAAGCTTTCCACAACTCCATTTTCACACTCGAGCCCCTTCAGGAAAATAAACCATCGCTCTGGCGAATCGATACGAAAGTCATACAAAATTGAACGGCGCGTATATATTTCTCCTCAGTACGATGGCTTTTGTTCCTCTCCTTGTCCCGCGCGCGATATCAACCTGCTCCTCGACCGAAAACAAGAGGCACCGAAAGCTTATTAAAACTCCATCAGCGTTGTCGTCTCCGAAACCGCGGGACGGACGTTTCCACAACGTCCACCGTAATTCGCGGTATTGTTCTTTTCTCCCTGGAGGCGGACGGGTAACAAGGTTGACCAGTCGACGTGGCGCATATCTAGTTTGCGTATCGTGCTCAGAAAGGAGCACCGCGGTAGCATAAGCGGACGAATGCGTTGAAGAACACGAGAAACGCATTCAGGAACAGCGTAGCTGCCGGCTGAGGGACTAAACGCTCTAAAAAATCCAATTTCCTGTCGCGTCGTTGACGTACGCCGCAACAGGTTCCGTTCCATTCCGTCTCATGCCCGAGCGAGCTCACAGACGGCATTATTTCGGCGCGGAGCGCGCAGAGGATTGCTTTGAGAGGACCAGAAAGCATCCCTTTTCCCGCTTGCATCGTCGCAGCGATGTTGGCGCAAACCTCCGCCTCCCATCAACCTCCACCGGACCAAGCTTCACCTTCACCCTCTTCACAGACCGACGGCTGCTCCGTCCACCCCGAAAAGAGATTAATTCCACGACCGAACACCGTGTAAAAACCGGATTTTCCCGATAATCGACGTATCCTCCGCTAGGCTGGTTCCTTTCTCTGTGCTCGTAGCAGCGTTTCGACGCTCGGGGATCAACGTTGCTCCAGTCTGTCCTCGTCCACGTTCACCCGGGGAGAAATATCGTTCGACGATTATAGTTTTCGTCCCGTCACGATTCCCGCTCGGTCCAGCGGTTCTTGATGTTTTTAAAATCCGGCGAAAAATCGAAACCCCAGAGACGCTCCCTGCGACGCACAGCCTAATATTTCAGCGATCTAGCGGGACAATATACAAATACATAATAAATAAATGCACAAATTATCGTGGAAATTGACTAACATTTCCCAACAAATACGTATTAATGTTAATACTTACATAATTTATAAAAATGACTTTTTCTGGGAAGTATTATACACTTTGTTCTTTTACGGACCATTACACTTTACACTTTACAAGTTAATTACAAAAATAGAATAAACATACTAAACTATAAAAGACGAGGGAACGTAAAACAATAACTGGTTGCCTATTAAATTTGACTGGATCCGGACACATACAGTCGGTCCTATAAGTATTCACGCCTTCTATGTCTGTTGAAGAAATTCGTCTAAATTAAATGATAGGTTTTGATGTTTCCAAATATTCATTATAAATAAACATATGTGAAGTTTACTCATGTTCATATTTATAACGAAGCATTTATTTGGAAACATCTAACTTATAATTTAATTAAGACAAATTTCTTTAATAGACATAGAGGGTACGTATAGTTCCGAGATTGACTGTAGATTTCGTTCAATATTCAAGTTTTAATGAACCTGTCTATGGCCTGTCTATATATACCTTATATATAATTCTTGAAGTTTCTACTAACATTTCCTAGTTAAGCAACGCTTAGCTCTCGCCTCGACTAGACCAGTCCAGGAAAAGAGTAATTGGTTCGTTCGCGAAGGGGACTTGACGGGGGTTTGGCGAATCGATAAGCGATATTTTGCGTTTGATACGATAATTCATTTGTTTGGCGAATCCTGGCGTAGGCTGTCGTCCAGATACCGTCGTCTCTAGCGAACGTCGGCCCTTTATTATGGTAATTTCATTCAGGCTGCTGACATTGATATCCGCAATCCGTTTTCGATTCGTATTGAAATAAGCTCCGATCTGTTTTGCGATGGGAAAAAGGGAGAACGAAGACGCAACGACTACCGTCGGCATTACGTCTACAGACTTTCTGGTTTCACGACAACGACGACGACGACGACGACGAACCATGATTGTCGAGGAACGACATGCTCGAGCTTTTCCCTGCGACCGAAAGCGCCTGGGAAACGTCTACGGAGAATCGATCTTCCACCTGTCGCGACCACTGATTCGACAATGAACTCGTGTAGATAAGGGTATGCTATCCCCCGTCAAATTATCGACGAACGAGATGTTCTCTTCATATTCATATTTCTAACGAGGAAAGTAATCGTCGTGGAATAATACTGGGAAGAATTGTACGTCAAATAGTACTAGTGGAACTTACGTTACTTTACTAAGCCAGATTTAGATACGATAAACAGGTCACCTGGTATAATTTTAAAGAAAAATTTGGTTATATATATATATATAATATATAATAAAATAACGTGTTGTTTTTAAAATCCTTAGATCTACGTGGAAGTGAAGGGTCATACTTCGTTCTCTTGCAACTCGAACCACTCATTCTCTACCCTTTCATTAATCCAACGATGTATAAACAACCAAGAAATACTTCTTTTTCCATATAATAGAAAAAAGTCCATGAAACTCATAGGATCAACAATATGTTAACTTAAACAGAAGAAACAATGTAAACTGAGTTCAAGAATTATCGAGCACGATTCATTTCCTTTCCTAGCGCACATTTTGACTACTTTGCAAAACAATTCTCTGAAATAACTACAAACATGCCGAGCACAGTCGTGCGCGACGAACGATCTCGTTTCTGATTAGGGGAAACATCGCGAAGGTAGCAAAACGTGTAGCCGTTAAAGACACAAACGCGCGCTCATGCGCCGCGAACGAATTCATTTAGCGAGTAATTTCAAACTGAGAAATGGTCCAAAACCAGCGTCAAAGACATCTCTGTAATCGCTTCAAAGACCTCTGGTAAAACTGACACGTACTGTGCGCGGCCCAGAAAGCGCGTGCGCCATTTAAACCAGGAAATATATTACAGAGGATGCTGCGACGGAAGTTAATTGCATTTCGGTTCGGAAAGTCCGTACGACCATACAAACGTGCTAATTTTCAGCGTTGAGGGCTCGCCGAGGTGGGGGTGGGTGCGCGATGTGGGTCGACGTACGCTGATAAATGTGTTTGTTCATCTCTGAACGGCGACCTAGAAAACGTGCTGATGAAGACGCGGATATCAATTAAAAATAAAGGAAAAGCGTGCACGCGCTGCCACCGTAAACACGTGACGTTTCATCGACGAATCACATTTTGTTCTGGCAGAAACGGGCTCGTTAGGGGATAATTCGTTCACCTTTCTGTCCGATATCAGAGACTTTGTTCGAATTAAAATATTTGGTCTAAATATAAGGGAAGGAGTTGTATCGAATGAATCAGTTTTTGTGTTAATGTCAGGGATATTGTTGAAATTGAAACGTAGCTCATACGATAATAAGGGAAGCTTAATACTAAACCTACCGACATTCGCTTGTAACTATTTATACTGTGATGGAACCAATGATTAATTTTAAAAACGCTTCTGTTAATTAAATTAGCTCCTGACATCCACGCCGTCAAGTTAAAATCGATCACTCATACAGTTTCTGGCTTTGAGAATGTGTACTAGATATTAAAAACGTACTGTTAAAAAGAAATTTTTTTTTCAATTGCAAATCTAAAAGTTTTATGGATTTGTCCCCGTATGCCAACGGTTTCGAATTGAGAAGAAACAGCAAAATGATAGAGATTCTACCGTAGCAACCGTCTGCGTTCGAAACAGCCGACTGTGGGAAGTTATGAATCCTACTCGAATCACTAGCTCCATCTCAAAGGTTTCACAGTTATCGTCCCTTCGGGTATTCGATATTTCACGTCGTCGTGAAAGCAGTTTGAGCATTCTACCAGCGTCATAACCTAGCTTTGTCGGATATGACAAAAGTTTGCTCTCTTCTGTGGTCAACATACGCAGCCTGTGATCGCGACGTGCATGGATAAGCATCGATCGATCGAGTGGGTCGATCGACTGTCGTGCACGGTGAAATATACAATGTAAAGGGCTGCGCGACCTATTGGACTGGTACTTCAGAACATAACCAGTGGCTAGATATCGGTTGCGCCAACCGATTCCGAGCTATATAGGCAAACCTCACCACGAGCTGAAAACCCTTGTGCGATTCTGTAATATTTCTCGCTATGTACACAAGGCGGAAGTTATAAGGGTTGCGCCAGCTTTCGGTGGGAGCACTGATAATTACGAATTTCTCGCGTGTAATACTGCATGCACTAGAGATTTTAATCATGGTAATTGAGACATGTGTATACGTTGGTAAGAGGATTTGACTTTCCTGAGCTTAGAGTGCTGATTCGAACCGTTAACGGGTACCTTCTTCATATTCTTAACGAGGATAGTAATACTCATGGAAGTATAATTAATATAATGAAATATAATTAATTATTAGAGCGATTACTTGCGGGTAAAATATTATACAAATTCGTTTTACCTTACGCGAGTTTAACGTATTGAATAACACGTAGAGGAAGTTAATTAATTAGTTATATTTTTTACGAAATGGAGCCTGAGCATTATCAGTTAATAATTGCATAGATTAAAATGCTTGCAGGGTTTATCAAAAGTTCGTTTAAAATATCGATGTTTTAAATATGTAAAAAAAATTAGTACAGAAAACATTCAAGTTCTACGGACAGATTTTCCCTTGGAATAATTACAATTAATAATAGCTACTCAATCGTTCAAAGTAACAAGTACCATAATCAAATTCAGTCCTCGAAAATTGCCAAAGCACAGCTGGAGGAACGTGAACGCAATTCCTCAACAGCTGCGCAAAGACAAGTCTTTCGTTGAATTGAAGGTGCAAAGGAGTTCTATGCTCCTTGGCGTAGTACGCTAATGACATTTGGCGAAATAAGGAAACGGCTGGCGGGAAAAGTGGCGAGCATTTTCAGGCAATAGTAACGAGGACGTCGACGAGAACCCAGCGAAATGTACGTCGAGGATAACGCCACTCCCGTAACGAATGTTTTCTGTCCTTATTTTCGATGTCTAATGGCGAGTGAAGGAGAGATAAAACCGAAAACGAGCTCGTCTGTCCTGGCTTTCCAGAAACTAGGAATAACTTTCCTTGTCCACGAGAGGCGTATTAGTATGGGGAAGTATATCCAACTTCTCTGCTCCTCTCTCATTTTTCTCGTTCCCCAGTCCTCGATGCCATTTTATTCCCGTTCGTCGACGGTTCGAGCGACGTTACTCGAAGTTAATAGCACAGAAACATAGCAGTTGTTCTTCGAGAACGATCCTGATTGCTATCAACAAACGTTAGTTGGCCGTAACGTTGCCTCAATTCGATGGGGTGAAATTCAATGTTACGACTGAGTGGCGCAGTCAACGTGTCCCCGTGATAAAAGAAAACGTTATAGGAAATTAATACTCGCCGAAGGCAAAAGCGCCTGAAGGATTCGGCACGGGCTTAGGCGAGGCAGTTGAAATTCAAGTGAAACTCTTACTAAACTAAAAAGTGATCCATAAATTATTTATTTCACGAGATCCATTGTTGCAGAGTTCATGAAAACACTATTACTAAGGAATGTCCACCCTTCTTTAGTCTTCCCACAAAAAGAAAGACTAATCACGATGTTAATTGATTCTAAAATTTAATCTTTAGTGTATGCAATTTTTGAACAAATTACAAGATATAAAATACCTTTTAGGCCAGCGACTATTAAATAATCACATATATGATTCCCTCCTCTCTTTTACGTCGTTTGACCCACGACTTTCGAGACTCTCCGTATATTCCTTCCAGTCACAAGAATCAAGACTTGACGCGATCCCTGTATCTCAAACAAGCTCTTCAACGACCTCTTAAACCCATCGAAACCCAGAAAAGCTCGTCCTCGCTTCTGTTTCTCTCCTCGTTAGCAGTATCTATTGTTTTGCACGAGAGTTTCGCCACTGTTCAGCTTTCAAAGCGACCAAAGACTCGCGTTTCCGTCGCGTTCTCGTCCATTTCCGTTGTCTACGTGGAGCGAGTTTGATAGGAGCGCGGTTTAACGTCAACCCAAACGAAACGTGAAGGCGCGATAAAATATTGAAACCGCTGCGTGGGTTGGCCAAACCCTACCACGTTGCTCCCGTGGATTCGTTAACTGCATCCACGACTGAGTGCACCCTTTACTCAGAAGTTGGGAACACATTGAGGATGTTTCTGTTTACATCGCACTTGTCTTGCCTAAGTAGCTGCCGCCTTGGGAACGCAAACTCCAAGGGGTTCGTATAAACTTTATTAAGATCACAGAAACAGCTTGCTGCGTCATCGGCGTGACGAAAGTCGAGGGTGGCAGTTTATTGTTGCAAGGCAGGGCCATCGTTCCTGGGAAAACAGACGGGAGACGGCGTTAATTAGACGACAATTAGGTATGTGCTTGTCGTCGGATTCGCAGAGACACGAACACCAATTGAAGCAGCTCATTTGCCCTCCGACGGTTTATGTTTGCAGCAATCGTCGAGCTGAATGCGTAGGGAATATGTTTTCGTAAGCTCCGTAATGAATGAATTTTATTTTGTTTCGTTTTTTCAGAAATTGTGAGAAGTATTTCTTGGTTTATTTATTGGGAATTTGGAGAACTACTAGCGTTACCAGACACATAAGATAGCAAATACCAATCAAAAAATTCATAGATGATACAATATACATACAATCTTTATAAATAAAATCCATTGTGCTTGAGGAAAATGCATCGTCACAATCGTACATGATATATTGCTCCGAAACCGGGAAAAAGAAAGAATAATTTTACTATAACCCCTTACTTTTACTATATAGAATAATAATAAAATTCTGAAACCTCTCAAGATCAATAGCTTATGAGCAAAGGAATCAAAAAGTCCTTTACCGTTTTCCAATCCGATCGCTCGTTACAGAGATACAAGCAATTAAAGTTTGCCGTTGGGACTCTCGACGCGGCCCACTCGTAGTCGGGGTTTCTTTACCTCTCGGTTGCGCGCGAGTGCTCCCGCGCGTGCGCACGCAGTCACGAGACTGTACACTGTACAGTGTATACAGGGTCCAGCGCTCGCGCCACGCAGTATAGAGCTCAGCGCTCGCGCCACGCAGTACAGGGTTCAGCGCCACGTCACGCAGTACAGGGTTCAGCGTTTGCACGTGGTGGAACGAAGAGTCGGATTGAAAAACGGAAAAGAACTTTTCGTTTTGTATTGACACTAGGTATTCGTTTGTAACAAGTATCCTACATTTTTACTAATAACTGCTAATATCCAACAACAATATCGCAACAACTTCCAGTAAAACAATTGTTTTTTAATGCTCGAATAAGTTTTGTCAGAAATTTACAAATCGATTCGTGCACATTTACAAAGTCAAAAAATATAAATTTTAATTGCATCTCGGAGTTTAAATTGTCACTGCAATGTTTTTTGAGAAAGTAATATTCTAAAACTATCTATAGTACTACATTCTAACAATGAATTCTTTATGTTGCAGGTAAGGGAAGCTTACAATTAACATCGAACCATGTTCCTAAAACGTAAAATTTCAAGATTCGATCCAAGAGTAAGTCGATTTTATCAATGTTTAATGTCTTGTCCTGATTAATGTCTAATACAGACATTTTTATTTTCTGTTGCACCATGATCCATTTAAAAAACCATTGGAACAGTGTGACAATATACACGAAACACACATTTGTTATAATTCGGTGAATCTAAAAGTCGATTGAAAATTTTCTACGAACGAGGGTGAGTGGTGTTTGCGTAATCGAATTAACCATGGTCGGCAGTTTCGAATTAATCGAATTTAGTTTAACTAGAATTGTTAAATTAATGGCGTCGAACGGAACGAACTTTCATGGATAAAGTGTTATCCAAAAACCCGACAGCAGGATATTGAATCATTAATGCGATCAAGTTATATCGTGTAATATTTTCAGCACGTCCGTATTATACTCGTTTAAGCTCCGATAGAATTTACGTATCGGTATGTCCAGCATACTAATTAATCGAATTTGAGTCCTACGCGGTAACGGCGTTAATTGAAAAGCTGAAAGTAATTTCGTAAAACTGTTGCTAAATTGAAACGCTATTTGATTTGTTTTATGTTCATCAACGCGTAACCGGTGTGCATCGGCTTTAAATGAATATTTCACGGTTTGCTTTTCCCATGGCGGCTATGCGACGCTCTGTTTAACTAGTTATTCGATGACACGTTACCTTCAAAATATTTTCGAGCAAGCTGGATGTAGGAACGCTATCATCGATTTCTAATTCACTGGGTTGTCCATGACACGTCGATCGTGTAAAGGTGAATTGACAGTTGTTTTCCGCTAAACAAAGTGTTACAATTTTAGGCAGACGTTATTCGAAAACACGTATACACAGGTGTAAACGCAAACTCGAGTAGACTTTGACAGGGCGAGATACACGTAATAAATGTTGTATTCGGTTGCCTGTACGAACGAGTTCACGTTAAATCTGCAGTATACTCTTGCAGGGGAAGGTTTATTATTTATTGGCGAATAGAAGCTTCAACAAATTAAAATTGAATTTTTCTGAACTCTTTGCTTGCACTGGTGCAAGAAATTAACTAGAAGTCACGTATAGTAAGTCACGTAGTGATCTGCATGATTACTCGAGAATATTTTTGAATCATGATTATTGAATTTATAATAAATTAATATCGATATACGGATACCCGATGCTCTAGTACAAGTGAATTACAAAAAAATTCAGGCTAGTTTGTCAACCAAAGATGCCTTCTGGTCCTTCGTCAACGAGAATGTACGATTTCAATGAGCCGTCTTGTTGGCGAACGTGGCTCCAGCGACGATAATACCGAGAGCATAAACAGAGGGTGGGTGGCCTCGATGGTGGCAGCCGCGGGTGTACATATTCACAAAGACGCGTATTTCTAACCTTCGAGACGCTGGAGCAGTACAAGTTTTAATTATGCCGGGTGGTAGTCTGGCTGGCGTATCCTCTCGTTGCCATTTCCAGACTACATCTGGCGGCGCGATGATAACATTCACCGCTCCCGGTTTCTCTTCGTGTGCCACCTTCTCTCATTCAAAGGGCGAAGGGGGATGGAAAAAATGGCCTGGGCCGCGACTAAGGGCGCGAGGGGTGCAGTCGACACCGTGGTGGGGTGGTCAGAGGGGAACGGAGGAAAGAAAAAACCGGCCTCATTAGGAGAGACCAGACTGCAAGAGGCAACGTGCAGTGGCGTTCAAATGGGATCCAACGTCAACGGTAATGGCGTACGTCGAGATTTTTGAAGTCTAGTCCTTTTCTGGGCGACGACGATTCGACCTAGCGCGTGTTCCGTTCTCTGAGACTCCTCTCGCAACGTCCTCGTCGCAATTTTCGGTTTGAACGTCCGATATCGAGGCTCGATGGAGCAGTATACGATGAATCGGGTGACTAGCTGCCGAGGGGACTTTCACGATGAGTCCAAGATTTAAATGAGCTTCCGCACGGTGACAGAGCTTGAAATGCTGAAGATTTTCGGGTGCTTTTGTTTCATAGATCGTGAGATATTCTGCGCTGAATTTGTAAAATGCGTTTGTATCTGTGGAAGAATGTATTAGAAGAATTAGAAATTCAGTTTTAAATTTAGTAAAACGATGCTTGTACAGTTATTCTTGAAAATGTTTATATAAGTAATTATTATTTGTTTTCTTTGATAAATAGATAATGTAGAATATTGAATTGTATTTGATCGTTTGTCTTGCGTTAAAATGAAGGAATTTAATTGAATAACTAACTAAATTGAGCGCATTTTCTTTTCTTTTCGAGTTGCACGGTTTTTTAATATAAAAGCCCAGATAAAAGTATATTCATTCATATGTACAAGAGGAAATGATCGACGTATTTAAGTCTTTAATAAAAAGGAGGGATAAGCCACATAATGCGCGTCTTCTGTCAGTTCCCAGTTCCGCTTCCCTATTATAATAAGAATAGAAAAATCATTACCCTTATAAGAGAAAAGAATCTCGCTCGATGTAACCCCAGTCTTCTCGAAATCCCATAAAACGGTAGGGGTCACATTACCATTGGACGGCGTCAAAGGGGATCAAAAAGGATTACTTTGCGGTTGATTGGATCACAGACCTTGCCGCGAATCTCACGGCAGCGAAGAGGAAAGCTGTGAAATGACGGGTGTTCGCAAAGGGAGAAAACTCGCGTGGCTCCTATTAACTCTTGGACGCTCCAACTAAGAAATATATCGTGGTACCTTCAGCGGTATTTACCTAATCCCAAATGTAATTTGAGTAAATGCTAATGATGCTCGTTCCTTTCTTCATACTTTGTAATTTTCTAGCTAATACAAGCAATTTAGGAAATACAAACGACGTGTGCTCCCATTTTTATGACTTGCAACTTTCTTGTTAATACGACTCTGTGAAATATATTAGTCGTTGGGAGAATACATTGTTACATCTTATCAGCCTCGCAGCAATAGTATTTAGAAATTGTATTTTAATTTAAAGTTAAAGAATTTTGGTTTGTTGGGTATTTCAGCAAATTTTTGTGTTTAGCCTTCGTTTCTTTACAAAGAAATTATCACGCAAGAGAATTAATTCGGCTGTGGTCTGGACTCGAAGTCCAAAGTCGGAGATACGGTTCATTTCGACAACTGTTTCTACGATAGCTGGAAATGTAAAGGTTGACAGAATTCAGAGGCCAAGTCGATGAATTTGTAACGCGAACTGAAACCTACGCATACAGTTTTCGGGGATATGGAGGGTCTTCAGAAATTCATGATCCAAACTTTGTACATGGTGAGCCGTATGCAATCAAAACACGTGGAATATCCATATGTTTGGCAAATGTTTCAATCCGAGATCCCGCAATTTCTAGGTTACGAAATAAAAATACGATTTATTTGTCTTCAGAACAAAATATAAATACCGACAACTTCCGAAAAATTGACTCGATTGCCAATTAGAAAGCTTCGTGTATTACTCGTAACATATCAGTTGCAACACTTTGACTTCTCACTGCAACGACGAAATCAATTTGTAAGATTGATTTTATCGTTTCTTCGCTCCAGTGCTGCATTTGGCTAGTCCTCAAGAGCAAAGATATGGCTGTATATTGAAAGGGTAAATAACAGCGAAGGTACAGAAAAAAGCAGGGGAGAATAGGCATAAAAGAGGCTTGAAAAAGCAAGAGAATGAGAGATGGGAGAATAGCGGCAGAAAGGGAGAGGCTTACGACAAAAGCCTAGGTGCAGCGACAACGTGCACTCGTCACAGCCGTGCATGCACACCTACTTTTCCTTGGCATTGCACTTACAAGATTGCGCGTCGAGGACCTTGTAGTGTGCTCGAGCACCCTACTGCAAAAATAGTTTACAGGAATAATTCAATTACGAATTTTCGAGTCAATGACGTTGTATTTGGAATAATTACTCAATATGACCGCAAGAATGAATAGTGTTTATTTTTGCACGAACATTTTGTAAGTGTCTACTGAATTCAATGCAAATTTAGCAACAAGAGAAGGTCGCCGTCTAATGATCCAAATTGAAATTATACCTGGAAGCTTCGAATTTAATGTAATTTAGAAATCAAAATAAAACTTAGAATTAAGATCATGGTGTAGGTAAGAATAATTATGGATTTACAGAAGCTGAACGGTATTAATTTTGTCTGACATTTCATGACTACCCTACATTCAATACGAATTTAGCATTGAGGAAAGGTAAATTTTAATTATCTCTGAAAGTTCTCAATTTAATCAAACGTAGAAGACAGAATTTATATAATTGAAAATACCTATGGATATAGATAGAATGGACGTATTTATTTTTGCACAGATCGTACCTCTGTACTGAATTTAATTCAAATGGAGTCCTGACTGACGGTGATCAATTAATGGCCCAAATAGTTGAAAGCTTCGAATTTTGTGTCATATAGAAGACAGAATTAATATAATTGAAAATAGATATGGATATAGATAGAATGAACCGCATTTATTTCTACATAGGGCATTCTACGACTTTGAACTTTGGGTCTAATGACCCAAATTGTAATTAAAGAAGATAGATTGGAATATAAGAGAAAATGTGTTTATTTTCGCATTCTATGAGCTCCTATCGAGTTCAGAACAAAAACAACAAGAAAAGGTAATCATCTAACGACCAAAATTATATTTATACCTGAAAGCTAGGGATTTAATATAGTACGGCGGTCAGAATAGACAATGAAATAATTTAGAACAACCACAAACGTGTAATATCTCCCAACCAATTTTCCAGCGCGTAAACAATAATTAATTAAGAATTCCTCCCCAAGGATTTTGTAAATCTTGCCAAGTTTCTTGATCGTTGACAAAAAATCAACGGAAGCCGTGGAAGAGGAAAGAATAGCGAGAGACGAAGAGCCAGAAGAACCTTCTAGCGGTGATTTAATTAACATTCGTTGGCACGCGTGTTTCGGGTTGTTGAGCTCTCTGGACCGGAGAACCGCTTTTCAGGGATATTTTCGAGGACGTTCTCGACGATTCATTTTACGCGTCCGCCTCAGTCGTCGTGGCTACTAATTAATATAACGTTCTCGGTGCCGGTTGTTAGTCGCGCGACCATTGAGCCGGTAATTTGCGACAGTTTCACGGCGACTACAAAGGTATAAATATTCGTTTGTTTGCCGCGCCCGTTTGTACAGATGTAGCCCGCGGTAACAACGATTTCATTGCCACGGAAAGAACGACGAAGGACTGTGTCATAAATCCCTACGCTCCTCTGGAAATTGTTTCGCCTCTGCGAATCGTTCGGGCGTAAACTGGCGATTGTGCATGTGTACAAGACCTAGTTTAAAAACACCGAGTAACGTTCTTGAAATTTACAACGCCGAACAGGAAGAGTATCGAGTTGGGTACGTTTTGATAGATGAGAAAATTAACGTTCCTACATAGTAGACGTCGCTAATTTTAAAGAAGCATTCGTAAAAGTTTACCTTCTAGTTACCTTAACAAATTTTTTTTTTAAATTAATCGACTTCAAATAGAAGCACTAAAAAGGATGAAATAATTCTTCAAAATTCTCCAATGACAAAATTTTATTCAATTACCACAAATTCGATATCGATTTAAAACCTATCTAACACGCTTTTACGGGAGAATATTTTTACAAGAGTTGAATTTACAGACATACGATTTAATTTTACGAATATATACGTACAAAAAGTACGAAATGTTCGAAATGGCTGCAAGATGAACTCTATCGGGAATAAAACTAACAATAAGCTGGGAGGATAGAGATATCAGAAATTCTGTTCGCGATAATTGCATTCGAAGAGGGAGCGAAAATAGGGTGATTCTTAAGTGTGGGTAAAATAGGTGAAGAATGGGAGTCGAGCTTATGAGGTCGAAACAGACCACACACAACCCTCCATCGTGCACCAAGGCAATTTAAAGAGGATTCTGTTCAGACCAAAGTGGTCGCCGCACATTGATGCGGCCACCAAATCCAATATCTTGCAGCGGTTACTGAGAAATTCGGCTCTAGATCAGTGTTCTTCTCGATTCGTATCTCGAAACGGCTGGTCCATTTAGGCTCATAATCGACTTGAGTCGTAACTTAAAGTGACCTATTGAATAGTAATATTCAAGCCCCGATATCGATTTCCTTATTCGCCAGGAATGTCTATTTTATTACATTACTGCTGAAAATTTTATAGCTGATATAAATTGTTATAGGACATAAGATCCGAAGAATAAATTGCGTGTCCCCATCGCAGGTTATCGCGATGACACTTTCAACGAGAAATTCTTAGTTGAATATTCATGAAACCTTAACTTCGATGTCATTTTAAGAGGATCTTCTACTGTAGCCATTCGTTTTCAAAGTGGATCGTTTTAGTTCAATTTTCTCTAAGTTTCAAGGGTGTTAGTGTTTCAAAACTATTAGGTGTAAAATCGGTGTATGATAATTAAGAATGATTGTTATTTGTTTTAGCTTCCTGTTTTCTTTTTTGTTTGGTATATATTTATATACATTCATTGTTCTTCAAAAATGTTCAGGTTATTTCAATAGGCTCTTTAGTTGGACGCGAATTTGCGAATAAATAAATACATTATTATTCGAATCTCGTGCCGGAATAAACGTTGTTTATTAATAGAACGCGGCCACGGTGTTCCCGATTTACATTCAATGGATGCAACGTAACAGATGTAATGAAATAGACGCAAATACACCACGTGTCCGCGAATATGAAAAGTTGCGCTCCAGTTTGGTCTCGAAGCTTTTTATAATCCCGTCAGGCTTTCGTAATTTCAAGCATGCAAATGACCCGTATCGCAGTTGAAAATGTAAACCTCGTGGCTGACGATCGTGAAACACGTTCGGATGCTTTCGAGGCTTTCTTACAAACACCGCGGCGAGATCAAAGGAACCCTTGCGTTCTTTTCCAGTATCACGTTAATTACTACAATGTTTGAAAGAGGAGAAACGCTTCGCCTTGGAAAAATATTGCTCCTTGCCCCTTCGATGGTGCTTCTAGAAAACGAAGCATTACTTATGATTGCAAGGAGAATAATTTAATGAAACGGCAGAGTTTGAAATAAGTAAAATAATTTTAAATTAATTGCATTCAAAGCTATTTGCTAAATATGCAAACAGGAGTCGGGTTGTATACAGTGGGTTGTGAACAGTGTAATATTGAAACCGTGTAATTTATTGTAATGATACTTGATTTATATGAATCTTTAGACGTCGAGGGATATACAATATATTTAAGACAAGAAATCAACATTTATATTTTCTAAGAGCAACTTGAAGAAAATTAATAAATAACAACTTCTAGCTTCTTCTTCTTCTTCGCCAGTCCCAGTAATATATTTTTATTAGATAATTAGTACAATTTTCTTTATAGACTTCATAGACTTAATAGACTTCTTCTGTACACACTTCCTTTATAGACTTCGCAGTAACTGCATACAAGTCGAAATGTTATTAATAAACTATCGATCCTCATTTATTTATCATTGTCTGCTCCTGAAACCTTAGAAGACCTCGTCATTTATAGTTCCAAGCAGAGCAGATTAAAGCGGAATCTTCGAAGCCAGCATCTTTTTGTCCAAAGGATGGTTCGTTGAAATTCCATCGATGGAATACGATGGAAAAAGTGACGCACACGACAGCGGAGGCGAAGTCTAGAATATTGGTTCCCTATGACACTGTCAGCGGAGGCAGTTAAAACCGCATCAAGCTCTGTTCTCAGAGGAGGTGCCGGATCCATCGGCCAGCCAGAAACCCACCCCCGCAGGAACCACGCCTTCCTAATGCTGCTGCCAACACCAAAGCCCTGCGACCGCGTCTATAACGTGGCACCGATTCAATATCGGCTCCTGCAAGCCACAGACCTTTCCCATTGCGTCACGTAACGAAGGCTCTTGTTTGCTCCAAGATACTTTTTTCTTACCAGTCCTCGTCAATCCTTTCTTCCATTCCTCCCTACCTGGCTAGGAATTGCTCCCTCGATTTACCACCGACGATGCTCCACCGAGAGAGTCGAGCTATCCTTCCTTGTCCCTATCGATCCTTATTGTCATTTATTTATTTAAGAACAGATCTTGCTCTTCTAGATTTGACGAAGGGATTGCGCATTGGTTGATTTTGTCGAGGAAACGTATCGTGAGATCGATTCAATTCTTTATTCTTTATTCTTATTTAATATTCTAATCGCTCTGGAGGATATTTGCGTGAGATAATTGCGTTTTAATCAATTACATTTACATTCTAATCAATGCACGTGTAACGCTTAAATTTGTGCTTTCCAGAACAATTAAAATGATAAATGACAGAAGGTTTACGTCCCGCTTGACAACGCCCGAGCTGTAAGAAGATTATAAATCCTTGGAATCGCGCTAAGAGAATTAGAACAAGAGTCGCAGCTCTTTGAACACCCGCGAATGATATTTGGCTACGCTTTAAGCAGCTGCTAGACGTTAATCGGCTTCTATCTGATTATCAACATGGATACGGCGCGTTTCGCAAAATCCTACGGCTAATCCGAGTCCCGTTTCCGCGGATTACGTATGTCTTACAATGGTTCCGTCGACTATATAGCTTTTACCTTTGAACCAAAGGGAACGTGTTCTCTGTTCTTCGATGACTAGAACCGTTTAACTACTGCGCAGCAGTTTCAAACTCCGGCATTCTCGTCGAGTTCGTGCATCTCTAAGCGAAGTTTCGAATTAATGTCCAGTCGTTCTCTCGGTACCGTATTCTTCGTAATTTTGTGAACTGGGGGTTGCCAGCCGTGCGCACCTGATTTTACTAGGTACTTTGAAAACTGGTCTCTCGAAGGGACGCGTGGCGACTTCGAAACTCGTGGAGAACGTCAAATGTTTATTAGGTTCCACCCTTCGACCTGGACCCGAGAAAGCTTTATTCCTCAACCCTCTGTACTTTGACAAATTTTACTTTTCCCATTGTAAGAAAGGAAAGTATTGTGATTAAGAAAAATTCCGTATTTCACGTATTACTTTATATATTATAATTTGGCTCGGTTTCATTCGGAATATTTGCAATTTTGGTCTCATAACAAAGACGTAAAGCAAAGAACTGTGTGAAATAACTAAAGGGTCGTAACTCGGCTGGATTCTCTATCCGAATCCAATTGTTTCACCAAATTAAAACTAAGGAGGCAGTGTTCATCCAGGGAGAAGTTTATCTTGACAAGAAAAAATTCACGCCTTCGAGGGGAGATCGTCGACTTGTAATTCATCAGCGGGAGAGTCACTTTTGTCTTTTTCGTGGAC
This sequence comes from Hylaeus anthracinus, assembly GCF_026225885.1. Taxonomy (NCBI): domain Eukaryota; kingdom Metazoa; phylum Arthropoda; class Insecta; order Hymenoptera; family Colletidae; genus Hylaeus; species Hylaeus anthracinus. The sequence continues at coordinate 4,093,285 of NW_026534341.1, read as the reverse complement.
GTCGTGTGCCCTTTCGTCGTCCTTTCATTCGACTGTTCCCCTGCGCGCCTCGTTGTCGTTCAATGATTTTTTCATTTCCTGGCCACGGAGATACTTCAGCCCAAGTACACTCGTGGACCCCCTTTCGGTGTAAGGGCCATCCATTAAGACCAAAGAATGTCGAGGAAAAATTCGCAGTCAGATTATATTCCATCGGCCCCTCCATCGACCTCCGCTTCGAGTGGTTCCTTCGGAAATCGAAGTATCCCAATCTACTTTACGCCTCGTGCTTTGTTTCGTGATGGATTCTAAAATTAACTTGAGGGCTACCGTTGCATTTCATGTCAAATTATGGACAAAAATTGAAGAATTTAAATATTTTGAAATGAAGAATACATCAATTTCAGCCATCAAGACATCAAGAAATGAAGAATTTAAGATTTAATTCGAAAACTCAAAAAACCTCAAGACCTCGAGGTAATTCAAAAATTCAAGATTTTAAACCTTTAAAAATTCAAGATTCCAGACCTTCGAGACTTCAAAACTTCGAGAATTAAAGATTTTCAAACTTAAAGGCTGTATATATATATATATAAGACATCAAATTTTTTGTTATATGTACTTCACTTAATTCAAAATTAAGAATATTTACCGTTCATTTACATATAATATAATGCGTATTATTATATTATTTATGTTTATTTACCCATAAAAGTGATTCATTCTGATGGATTGAATTTGTTCACTCATTGAATATAAGAAATTATTTAAGGAAGATCCATGTTCGAATTCACTGAAAACAAAATCTTATTTTATACTGTACAGTGTATCAGATAAATGATACAACCAGATAGTGGTGATTCTATGCGTGAAAATAAACCAAAAATGTAGAATGAAATTTATTCGCACGAGGCACCGTTTTCAAGGAAATCAATTTTGAATATTTGTCGAGTACGCGTGCGCTTGGGAACAATTTGGCTGAGATGTCTGCCCATTATTCACGGTTTCTACTTGTGCTGGTGTTTCGCAAGTAGAAATAATGAGTAATGGTCAGACTTGGTAGCCAAGTCGCCCATCGAATTCCACTACAAATTGTTGAATAAACTCCTACAAATTTTCGAAATTAATTTTCTCGAAAACAAATCCCTATACGAAGAAATATATATATATATATATATATATATAGATATATATATAAAAAAATTGTTTTTTTTTTTTTTAATTAATTTTGATTTTACAATTTTATTGAGAATTAGGATAGATGAAATTTATGTTCAAACTTTTTAATCAAACTCAAATGGCGATTTTAGTTATTTTCGGCAGAGAGAAATGAGTTTTAATATTGTAAATGAATATTTCCGTCGCTTTCATCATACATGGATTTCAATTCTACATAGCGCAATAATTTTTATGGTTGCGGTCTAGAACACAATAGAACCTTTCCCCTGGAAATTTCCAATTTAATTAAATCGTCGTTTTTAGGGAAATATGTTGGATAACAATAATAAAAACAATTCGAATATTCAAACGATCCTTTGTAGTATGTTGATTAAAGTCACGTCATTATTATAATTTTCCTTTGGCCGGTAACACTTTTAATTACTTCGCTGCCGCCTCCCCCCTATTTCGCGCGTGCAGGATCATTTACGATCAAATTATTTCGAAAATTCACCGTACCACGATTTTAATCAGCGAACGCGCCAATATACGATGTAAATGCAGGCTTTTGTTTCCCCAGAATCTACTCGGTGTCTTTGTATTAGCGGCTTCCAGCAATTTATCACTGACGTAATATAACCTCGGAACTCTTATTATTCCATGGCGAAAGAGAAGCCCCATTGCCGACAACAAATTCTTTATTAAAAAAGTTTGAGAACAAACGTGCGAGCACGCAATTTCCCTCGTCAAAAAGGTAATACACCATGGAATTCATGGGAAACGTCGCCCCGACCCTTGATTACGCTAGTCTTTTGTACTCACTTTAATGTTTATACGAGTTGCACGCTGCCAATTCCGATGCACTCGGATGGCCTCAATGATCACTCGGCTCGATTTTCCATTTTCGAGACGATGGAGGGTTCAACAATGCTTCTATGAGGACAATTAAATTCTTTACCGAACTCTCGAGTTTTTGTTCCAAGGATTTAATGAAATTTTTCCAGGCACGCACGGCAATTGTTTTTCGCTGTCTATTAAAGTGAACGTCCTATTCATTCATATACTTTTTGACAACCCAATTTTAGTTTCCAAGCAAAGTAATTATTTTACTTTGCACGAATCGAATGAAAATTGTTTACCACGTGTAATTCTATTTTCAGGAATTATTAAAATCAATTTTCAGAATTTGAGCCATAATAGAACGCTTGTTTAATGGAAAAAATTCCACTCTACAGTTTTATGTTTATAAAAATAGTTAATAAAAATAAAAATGAAATAAATATAAAATTCCATTAAGTAAAAATTAATTTAAAAAAAAGAAATGAATTTAATCTCATTGAATTTAACAGATATTTATTTGGATTAAATTGCTCGAATATCAATTTATTTTCGCTTGTATTTTCTGATACAATAAATCAAGCTACTACACGCTGGTTGCTTAAATAAATGCTATTATTTCACGTGAGGTTCAATTTACCGTAAATATTCTCATTCGTGATTAGTTTTGACGAAAAACAACAAGTTAATAAACAAGACTCCAAATTAATCGCGAATCATAATTAATAGTGAAATTATAATTTGTGAACTAGTACCGATAACAACTTCGCGTTCAAATTGCTGATAATACGAATATGTTTGAAAGTATCATTAACTGCTTCCCATTAAATGAAATTGACATTATCGAAATCGTGTATTACCCAACGGATTACTTATGAAGTAATTAGTCGGTTCTGCAATTTTGTACGAATGTTTCGAACAAATTGAGTTGGTAATTGGGTTTTCCGAAACAATATTTTCATTTGCAAAACAACATCATGATGAGAAATTGAGGTTTCAATTTTATACCTTTGAAGCTTCTTCAGAGGTAATTTTATTGGGTATGGTACCAAATTATTCTGTCATTGAATGAATTATGATGAAGCTAATGAAACAAAATAGGTAAAAATATTTTTAAATATTCAGTTCATTTTATTTATTCAACGTCCTCACTCCTAAATTTTAATTTAAAACAGTTGCATAAATATTAAAATAAGAAATAATTTAAAATAAAAAAAATAATTAAAACGAAGGTAACGGTGTTTCAGATTCCGATATTTCCTCTTTTGTTCACAGAGTCGAAGACAGCACATATGTAGCTATTATTTAGAGAATTACCTGGTTTTTATTTAGTTAAACATGAATTACTTTAACGCCGAGCCAAGCGGGACGCTGGCTAATATCCAATTCAGTTTATTGGCTTAGCTGAAAGCTGGAGTAGATTTTGGTTAGATCTAGCTTAAAGCTTGAATGAGAATCGTGTTGGATCTATTAATTGTGAATCAGGCCAGCGATGAATCTGTGTAAACACTGAAACTACTCTCTGGACAGCCTTGAATTACAAACGCGATGAATTTCCAAGGAAATCTTAGCTGGTCTCGAGCAAGTTTTTGACAAGTTTCAGAATAAATTTAAATGATCTGTGATACTGGAATTCAATTAGGGAAGACCTTCTTCCTGAGTCTTATTTCTTTAACATTGAGCATCAGTCATTATCCCGTTCCATTAATTTTACTCCTATAGATACTTCTAGTGTGTATTTTCTATTGAAAAGCCGTCTTACATATCTAATTAATTCTTTTAATTTTCATTTCTTGAAAATCAAATCGTTTTCATCGCTTTTCGCGACCCGAGCTTCACAAAAAAAAAAGTAGCTCGATAAACAGAAAATGATAAGCAATTTTTGAAGAAATCGCGTGTCGTGTTTACTATGGATATTTTTTTTTTCCGTGGAAAAATGGTAAATTTGTATCGAACGGATCGAAGGTGCACGCGATGCTTAATGATAACTCTCGACGTGCAAAGTATCGTGAAAGAATGAACATGGTTATTAGGAGAAAACACAGGCCTGTCGCCCGAGGAAAATGATGCCACAACAAGCGCCGTCAGCTCCAATTGCGTCCACTTTCCCATCCCTTGCTGTTGCGTGAGCTTAACGATAATGTTTGGGGTCGTGTTTACACCTTTGGTTCCACATCGAGCGTGCAGACAACGAATCATAATTTAACACTCGAGTCGAGATCGCGTTCCAGGATAAATGCCTGAAACAAATGCGCCTTCCATCCAGGCCGACATCTTACTTTTGTTGTCGAGGATTTGGATTATAGGCAGGAATTTCAGTTGATTATTAAGTCCAGAATAATGAGAGAAAAGTAGAAAAAATCTCTATTTTTCATAGCGATTTATTCCTAGATTAAAGAATTATTTAAGTAAACTTTTAATAGTTGAACGTCGTATATATTACAAAATTTGTAATTATTTAATTAAAATAAAAAAAAAAAAATTATCACTGGTACTATCTCATTAAGGGATTTAATTTGCGAAAAACATTTGAGTAGGCTGACAAGGCTGAACAGAAAATTTCGTTACTATCTTGATGAAGGAGCATTTAACTTGGTATTGTTAAAAATCCAGGACAGAAGACTCTCTCGACGTTTAATTGTTAAGGTTTAACGAACCGTGCACGAATGCTTTCGGAACAGAAACACTCGATGTCTCTGCCAGCAATGGCAGCAGAACAGAGGCGCCAAACTTCTCGAATAAGTGGAAGGAAGCGCAGCTACGAGAAGTGCTATAAACCATCGCTATTTTAAGGAAACAACACGGAGATTGTGATAACTGGCACGGCAACGAACTTTGTCGGAAATACGCAGTCTTGCTGACCTACTTTGGAACGCACCGAATGCTCTATTATCGAACCTGAAGTGCTGTCGTCGTTCTGTTATCGAGCATAGAGTACAGGAATTGTGCGAGTGTCGAAAGTTGTCAGACAGTAAGAGTGTAACGTCGATCCTGCAAAGACAATTATGAATTTATTCGATACGAAACCACAGGACGTGAAAATAGATCGCTTAGCGTGAACGAATAGAAAGTAATAATAATGTCAAGTAATGGGAGGAGGGGTAACATAATCTGCTTGATATAAAATCGTAGAATAATTTTTTATGAATTCGGTGTAGGAATTACTTCATTCTTTGCTTAATTTTTTAATGCGAATTTTTAATTATTCTAGATTATTCGTAAAGCTTACGTGTATATTAAAAACAATTTGTTTATATAATACTACCTGATGTACACGTTATATAAATAATACGTTTATAATATATATAATATATTATATCTCCCCGACGATGGAATTAGTTGGTTTTATATAAAGTATATGATTTTAATGTTCTACATTGAATTTGATTATCTTGGAGACTTGTGAGAAAAAGTATTAAAAAATTGACTAAAAGTGACGTCAATTACAAAACTATACAAATGGCTTTTTTATATATAATTTCTTCCAATTTAATTTAGTGGTAGAAATTGTTTGTTATCACGGTTATTAAACATATTAAGCTTACCAGGTCCAGATAAAACTCGGTAGTATGTAAAAAGAACACCTAGTTGAAACTTTTTGTAAAATATAAGTGGCATCAATTTGCAGAGATCTCAAAAATTCCGTGTATTCTGTAAAATATTTACGCTCCGGATTTTCTAGTATTAGCTGCAGGCAAAACACGCGTTTCCCGGATTATAGACTTGGCAATACGTCTCTCTTTGTCGTACTCTATTATTTTTGCAACGCCTTCTTTTATTGCGAACCCGATAAAAACTGCATTGCATTTTTTCCGCAAACACGTACCGCATACATACGCGTTAAAAATCGAGCACGAACGAACAGTACATGCAATTTCTATTCATCCAGGACTTTTTAATAGGGACCGTTTGCATTTGCACGATTTTCGTTTCACGTTTGAAAGCCTCTCAGCACTTTCAACAGAAGGGACCACATCTAAATATGATATTTTTCAAAAACTCTTTCTCGATTACACATACCAGATTCCATTCGTTTTCGTAATACAGAAACAAAAAGTGCGGCTAACGACCCAACGTCCAAAGCAGAAGTTCCCATAGCGTTTCATGCGGCTAAAAATTCGCAAACTGGACTTCCATTTTTCTGTTTGCAGTCCACCGACCTCCCGTATTCTTACTTTACCAAACGACCCCGTCATAAATCTAATTAAACCAACTATCAACGCGTTTCAAACAAATTCGTACCCTCTCCAAACTATCCCTCGTCGAATTTCACTCGGACCCGCAAATTTACCCTCGAATATGGCGAAATTGCCTTCGCCAGCTCGTTTTACACGCTTTGATTGGCGAGACAGAGTTCACGAAATTTAAACAATCGCCCTCTACGTAAAAATGATTAATATAGTATCAGGTTTGGTATGGAATACATTTGATTTTTGTACAGTTTACATAGAAGTAGACATGATTGCTATTGAACATAAAACATGACGTTGTTTAAGTATAATATTCTCAAACCTCTTTTAGAGAATCCTTTATTATAATATTGATAGGAGAAGGTTACCTACAAGGTTGCGGAAACACCTTTCGAAATACATACTTTCGATACACATATCCAAATTTTACATTAGACATTTAGTATCATCAGAAAAAATTCCCGAGTATCATCCCACTTTTACCCGAAATAACTGATTCAAGAAAATTCATCGCAAAGAGTCATTTCCAAATCTAAAATTACCAGACCACCGTTTTAGGTTCTAAAACTGGCGGGGGCAGTACGTATAAACGACGAGTACGAAAAGCCCTTGGACGATCACGAACCGGTCCGACGAGACACGCGATAGTTATTTATAGCGAAATCCATTTTGCGTAATTCGATTCCAACGCCATCATCGGTCCGGGGAAAACCGATTTGCTCGCTCCGTGGCGACGAGGTAGGGCTCGATGACGTTTTCTCTGGTATCGAGCCTCGAGACGAGTCGATCTTCCTTTGCGAAACGCCTTCACGATCGAAGAGGGGGTTGATGGTCGGGGGTGGGCGGTCGATCGTGTCACCGCTGAACGAACCGGACCGCCGATGATGAGTTGATTTACTGCCGTGTAAACCGACCTTAATCTCCCCGAAGATTTGTGACCGTTCCATCGAGATTGCCGCTCCAGTTCACGAGATTTCTTCCTCGTGATCGGACATTTTGTTGTTATCATTTCGCCGCCGCTGCGACTCTCTTCGCTGTCCATCAACGTCGAAAATTGATTTCGAACCTTTCAGGTGGTATAGCGAGTCGTGGAAGTATTCGTACTTCATGCTGACTGCTGACATAGGTGAACGTGTATTTTATTTGTTTGGTAAAATGTTGCGATGAATTGTTGATGAATATCTGTGATGCATTGATTAAATTTTTGATTAATGTTAATACTTAGAACAGGTATGTAATAAAATCATTAAATATAACGAGACTCAATGATAAAGTGCAAAAAGATAAAATATATTTATTGAATATAACAAGAGATTCAATACAAAAAAAAAGAGACATAATGCAGCAATTCAATATAACTCATTTCCAAGTTAATTTTGTAATAAATGAACAGTTATCCTGAGGACGATCAGGAAGTTAATTTGAACGAATCGCAATAAAGCATGATGTTCTCATAATAACGAAAGAATTTCTTCGCATCAAAGAGTAATTTTACGTCAAATTACTCTTACTTCAAACCCCGTTCGAAGTAACTGCGCTGTTAATTTTGAAATTACTTTCCACGCGAGTACATTTATTTCCCTCGAAAGTATAAATATTCGTTGAAAACCTGTTACATTTCGTTTCACCCTGTGATTTAAATAAATCACAAAGCCGGTTCGCAGTATTTCGCAGAAATCTCTGGCGATACCGTTTCGTTTAATGTTATCCTTTGAAATAAATTGTTTTTCGCGCCGTTTAAACCGTGTAACGTATATAAAATATCAGCTGGAGGGAGGGTGATATCCACTCCTCATCGAGTTACAAGAATTTATTAAAATTGCTGGATATCGAGATTACAGGTAATCTCGACTCGTTGGAACACGTTCGCGGCGTGGCAATTCTGCGTGCTACGGTTGAATTTCAATTTTTTTTTTATTTTTTTTTTTTTTTTTTTTAATTATTATTATTATTATTCATGAGCGGTTCCGAGGAAACGTTTCGCGGGAATAATATTTTTGGGAAAAAAAAAAATCACACGATTTCGCGCACATAGATGGCATTTACATCGGATATCGCGTTTATCGTGCTTCCTTGCAGCGACAGGCTAACGAAGGGGATGGTGAGGGGGCCGGGGGTTAATTAAAATTAAAAATCAATAACCAAGCGGTAGAGAGTGCACCCGTCGACGCTGTGTATCGAGTAATTACAAAATATTTATTAGCTTTCATCGACCGATACCGTACAAAACGCACGATCATCATTTCCCAGCCGCATTAATTTGAATGATTATTAACGATGCCGCCTCGTTATTCGATCATGACTAATTAGTCGAGTACACACGTCGTGATGTAACGCAGCACCCTCACCTGCCCCCGCCCCTCCCCGATCCCCCTACCACCAAGGAACCTAATTTATAACGTTCGTGCATGAAGTACGATTTACAACGCGATGGTAATTATGTTCGGATCAGCGCGCGTTCGTCAAAAATGTATGCGTCTGTTTTGTTTAATGCGATGTAACGACTACGAGATTAACTCCCGTACGCCAATTAAATATTCCGAGATTACGCGTTAAACGAAACGACGACCCCGTTGATCTTTTTCGCGTCCTGGTATATTTACCTTTTTGATTTCGATTATTGGAATTAATTAGTGGCGTCGACCGCTCGTTGGTTAATTTTGGTATTAACGAAAGGCTCCCGAAAGGGGATTCAAGGTTTTGTTTTGCGATAACGAAATACGGCGCGTGGCATAAACACGGTGGACGTATTAATATTGTAGCGTCCGCGCCTCCCATAGCCAACAATAAGGAGTCAAATAAGAACACGAAACGTAGGGTACGGGATTGGTCTTGTAGGTAAAGCGGTCGACTGTGGATCCGAGGATCGTGGGTTCTCGAATCTCTGTGCCTTACTTTTCGTTTAGACTCCTACAATATAAATATCTGTCAATATAAATAAACATGGTTATATAAATTGAATAAATTGTAGTTATAGAAAATAAAATTTTGAAAGATAAAGTCAATGTCAATTTGGTCAATGCAGCACTTGTTTAAAAATTGAATATTTAAAGACTCTCTCGAATTCGGAAGTGACGTATAAATTATTCGAATTAAAATATTGAAAGTTTTCCAATGAAATTTGTACAACATCAAGAAGTTACTTGAATTTCACAAAAATTAACGTCAATTTGATAAATCCTGCACTTCTGGTTTTAAACGGGACCATCTAAAAACACTCGAATCCAGGAGAGATTTACAAATTATTTTGTCGATAATATTGAGCAAGTGATCCAATTTCGACACCATTTATTACGAGTACTTTTCAAACGAATATTGTTTAATATCAAAAGTGACGTATTATTATACGAATAATCGATAAATATTCTGCTACTTCAATTTAAACCATTTACAAATATTCAGGAGGGACATTTAAAGTATTCCATTGAAAATATCGAAACTGGCCTTCGTATTCGGATAAATGAAAACATTGATAAAAAATTAATGTTATCACACGTGTCATTTTTTGAAGCCATTGTTTCACAATTCTGAACAGTTTCACGAGCTTATAAATCTCTCTTACGCTTCCATTATAACCATTCTCGATGATCCATTGCAACCGATGCATTGCAACCTCAAAATAGTTCATTGATTGTGATTTTCTGTGACAAACTTCTGGAACCAATCCAAACGATAGACGCTTTTTATTTTTCAATCATTAAGGGATAACATCTTTCTCGAAAGACCAAATAAAATTTATGCATTGATCGAGTTCATTAACAAATCCTGTAGAATAAATTCGCGTTTGCTCCTCCACATAAATCTTTTCAGTTCCAACCGTTTCAGGGTATTGCGCATGCAGCTAATTGTCGAAACGTCGAGCGGAGCTTTTTTTTTTTTTAACCCCGCGACAGTTGTCATTAAGCCATCAAATACGAGTTTTGTGAATGGACGAATGCATCCATTTGCTGATCGCGGCTCTTTCGGTGCTAAAGTCAGTCGTCGGGAACACCCAGGCAAAAATGCAATGCATTCGTGAGTAACTGCACACCGTACAGGTAATGCATGGATTTCCCATGTGTCACAAGATTGCTCTATTTTCCAGGGGTTGAATGATGTACCCTTTTCCTTGCTCGGTTGGTCTGGAAAAAGCTCTGGGGATTGGAAACATAGAGAGCTACTCTCCCAACGTACTCGATAGTCGTGTGTTTCCTCTCGTCCTCCCCGCGTAGCGCAAACTTTTCCTGTCAAGTCTTTTTTTGCATATGCTTGTTCGCCGGTTTAATACTTTTCCGCGCGTTTCGACCCCTCTCCCCTCCTCGTCCATCTGAAAGCAAATGAGACGCAATTTTTCAGCGGACAGGCCGTCCTGTTATCGGGGGAACGTTGAAATTTTTATAAATCTCCAGCAGTTCGATTTATACCGTTTGAATTTGTTTTCATGCTTTTCCGAAGTTTATCGTCGATTATATACTCCCGAAAGAGTTGGTCCTTTTTTCTCGTGTATGAGTTTTTCGATTACAGAAAGGAGGCATGTCCATTCAATAACAAGGAGCGAATTTGGCCTGGCCAAATGTGCAGGGTAGATCCTCAGATATTTTTATATCGTAAAAATGTTGTGTCCGTGTATTGCTTTAAATATTTAAAGCAATTTTATTACTGCTTCTTTTGATACAAGTATTTTTAGGTTTAGTTATTTAATAATAAAGATATAAGTTATTTTTTCAGGCATAAAGCTTCCTATGAGTATCTGATAAATTTTAATTCCTCTAAAAATTTGCATAAATTCTCTGCAATGAAAGGGTAAATAAAAATTGAACAATACGTCCTCTTCGGTGTCAATATTTTTCAAATGATAATTAATATTCACGGTTAACGTGTCTCTTGAATGCATCCTTGGCTTGAATTTTGACGTCCAAGCCTTGCGCAACGCTGGCACTTCGGTCTGATTACGACGAAAATCGAGTTTCGTCCTCTCATCTACAAGTATGCGATGACCCAGGTGGGGTAGGAGGAGAGTATGAGGGAGGGGGTTGTTCGTGTAGAGTGGAACCTCGTATATTTCGTAGCGCGCCGCACGAAGCGAAATTAGCAATGTTAGGGAATATCATCTAATACGAGAAGTGCCGGGTTGGATTAGTTCCACCCCTTGCAGCCTGCACATGCAAGCTGACCGCACTGGTTTGCTGCTGCTATATCGTGTCCCAACATCTGCTATCTATCCTTTTTCTCTGTTTTCATTCGAAGCATACCGTCTTCCTGTATTCTAGTTTCATCAGTAATTTTTTCAAATTTTTCTTCGAATTATCGTTCATTTCGTAAGCACTGCTCAGCCACCGCTCTAATCCTTTCTGGACTAACGATGCCATTTGGTATCATACGTGTACATTGGTGTTTAATGTACTGCCAAAATCCTTAGGAATATTCTATAAATAATTGACAAAACGTGCACGATATTCAGACCGTGAAATTAATTTTTCAATGCATGATAACACACGTGTAATATTAAAAGTGCATAATTTCATTAAAAAGTACAGTCATTTTATACATTTGCTGAAATAGTTATCCAAAACGAATCGAAATCCATGTTTACCTCTATAAATTATCCAGGATTTGCATAAACAATATTTTATCTAATATCTCGACTTTCACATTTTATTTACAAATTTGTTTAACGTCTGAATACTTCCAATATATTTTCTCCGTGATTTTCTCAGTTTCATTCGTCTGTATTTCATTTCACGTCACCCCGTGGCCTACATATTACAAGAGCTGACGAAGGAGAAAATTGGAAATCAGCGGGAAATTGTCTATGTACGCGGCTAATACATTTCATTTCGTACAACCGAGATTATCTCATCGTGTTACTATGTCACCCGGAAAAGTAGAATTTTAGAAAGATTCGTCGCTGGCGGTTGGATCACTGCTTCGTAGAACCCTCGGGGGCGTAAATGCTTTCTGAAATTTACCTCGTCCCAGGAAAATATGTAAGCATAAATCGACGCGGAAGTGGAAATGAATTTTTCAAAAGAATGTAAATTTCAACGGGTCTGTTACATTGACTGATGCGAGAGGTAGAAGAATATTCTACGGTAAAAAAAAATGTCGAGACTAAATAATATTCATAGCAACCAAAATAAATTTATGAATTATTCAGTTCGTGAAATGTTTCGTAAGCCTAATTGTAGGGTGCTTCTTTCACTTAACGGATAAAAATTCGTTTCGATATTTATCGTTATTTTTATCTTTGGTTCAGACAGAGTTCTACGATCTCTACAACAATGCACATTAAACATTATATATTACAATTAAACATAAAAGGAAATTTTTCTATATCGTTATATCTGGTAGCTGAAATAACTAAAAATTAACTTCTGACAACAGTTACAATAATTATTAACAATATTTGTTCGAGCAATGACCGAGAATATGACTTCGCTGTAATATTACATCGAGCGGGCAACGGTAGACGTTTCTTCTAAAAATGTTCCAAATCGTTACTAACCGATAAGTAAAATAAAATCTTATAGCACCTTCTGGAAATCCTTGTATAATTTCATTATTTTGGAAGATCCAATGTCCATATTCACCAATGACAACTAACAGAGCAAGGAAAAATTGATTTTATTTTTCAACAAAATGTGATTCTATCCTCAATTAAACAAATGATTATTTCTTATCGAAACGCCTCCACTCGCACTTACGAATATTATACGACCGTAGGTAACTTTTTAATTGCCCCGTACATTAGCGAGAATTATATTTCACGTCGTGTTTCCTGTGCTTTGAATTCTCGTTCGTGTTACGCGGCTCTGTATTTCCTCTCGGTTTTTTGCGCTTTTTCGTCCCCGTTCGCGGTTACATACATTCTGAAACAGGACGCGGTGCTTTCTCCTTTAATGTAGAAAAAATGAGAGCCAGAGAAATCCCTGGGCGTAGAGGTCGCGTTTACGAGCGATATTTCGGGGCAAGGGAAAAACCGAGAGTGGAAGAATCGGCAGGCAAATTGAATCGGCTGCCAGTCCGCTTGTCTGCTCCTCTTTGTCCGCCCTCTCGCGTAGAAAATTGTGGCTCCGAGGGTAGCATCTCGTGGGAACGTACCGACCATGATTATTGGTCGGTCGCTTTTGTGTGCGCTTTCTTTGCTCGTGTCCCCGAACGGAGAACTTTAAACAGAAACGCGGCTTAACCTTAGAACGCGTCTCAAAGTTGCCCCTTGCTTCCTCGAGAGTGAAACTCCCTCGCGGGTACCGCGGATTTCGCGCATTTTACACAGGTGTTTACGCCATTCTACTTTCTGGACTGGTCGACATCGATTCGTACACGAATGTCTCCATGCAACGACGTGTAGTTTACCTACGCATACGCAATCGACCCGTAACAAAGTACGATTAATTTTAATCGTCGAAGAATTAGTAACTTTTCAGACTATGTTTCATCGTCTTATTCGACAGCGAAAGGGTTAATTTATAGGCGAGCACCGTGGCAATTTGATGCCGCGGGTAGCAGCATGTTCGCGTGCAAAGTGCATCAGGCTCATGGGTGCGCTGATGCACGCCACTGTCCACAAATCATCGCATCTGTTGCTGCGGTTTTCGGAATACGCGGTCCTCCACGGGTAAACGCAGAGGCCCAGGAGGAGGGGTACTTCAAATTAGATCGCGACGTCAGCCATGTAACAAATTGATGACCGGAAAATCAAATGGGATTTATGGGTTTACGATCGCCATGTCTGGACCCTTGCGCCACGAGAATCTCGAATGCATCCGCCTAACACAGCGTATCCTCGGGTTGCATGGATTTGTAAATGGCCAGCCGCGCTCCCACTTATGGTCTTGTATGTGGTCTGTACGTATAGACGAATGCTTGTTAGACTTTGATTATTTGATTGTTTTTACTTGTACCGTTTGAGAATTTGTCTAAATTGTCTTTGCGTCATTGCATTCATCGCGTTATTTTATAATAAATAGAGTCCTTTTAATGTTCATTTTTGGGTAACTTCGTAGCCTATCTGAAAGAGTATCCTGTAAATAATTTTCAAAGAATAACTATGGCAAAAATACGCAGCTACGAACTTTCTACATGGCCAGTAGATACACACAAAAATATAATAAAATAACTCCATTATTTTAAGGATTTCTTAATTTAACCCATAATTCTTGGAGGTCTGACAGAGACACAATGTTCAAATGTTCTCAAAGCATCGGGAGTTGCTCTGTTTAAAGAAATCAACGAAGAAAATTATTAAATTGATTAGCGTCTACAATTCGAAACGAAACTCTATCCTCTTCAGCCCCGACCAATCAGCTTCGAATAGTTTTTTTTCTTTTAAAGAAATCGCTTAGCAAGTTCTTTCACTGAACGGAACGAAGGTTCCATCTTGCTTCGTCGCAGTAAAAAAAAAAAAGCGGGATTACAATCACGAATGAATGGAGACGGGATTTAATTAAGTGCTCTAAATAAATTAAAAGGAAGAAGCAACATCCATGGACAATGCCCCGTCCCAAGTTGTGCGAGCACGAGAGAAAAAGTTCGCGATAGTTTTTCATCGGTCGCAGTAATAACTTCGTTCATCTTCTCGCGACATAATTCACTGCATTCATGTATAATGTATTAATGCATAGCTTACTAAGAGCGGCAACGGCGCAATAATCGTGGTATATTATTGGCCTGTACTCTTTACTCATTAGCTTACGTTTGAAGATATCGTTGTTGTAAATATGAAATGGTAATTACGTATCGAATAAAAAATTGTTAATACAAGTGCGAATATAACACACAAAAATCCTCTTCAGATCGAATATTAGGCCAATATGGCTTATAGCCAAAGAGTTATACTTTTGCGAATTTTGAAATTTTTCAAATATAATTTGGTGGAAATAGTTTAAAGACTTGGAGCAACAAGAATATATCTTTTGCTTTGTTTGCTTTGATTCTGTTATCGAGTGGGAAAAAATGACCATTCTCGTACCATTTGCCACCATAAATTGTCGAGACGCATCCGCGGCCAAAAACAACGGTGATATTTTAGGGTGTACTGTCACAGACGACTTACTTCATACATTCGTGAGCTCGGAAAAGAAACAGGCAGCTCATCATTCATCAGCAGTCGGTTCGCGACGCGAGAAGGCAAGAACCGCCGATACAATTCGCGGGTAGTTATTATTCGATGCGTTCGAGTAGCGCGTCTTGTGAAATATGATAATCGTTACTCGCGCCACGCCCGGTTTATCATATTTCTTCGGGTGCATTATCATAATGGCATCTCGTGTACGGGATCGGGCGCATTCGGCCCGATGGGAAGCAGTGTTTCCAGCTCACGCGAGATTGATGCTGCCTGTAACCCTCTAACGTAATTCGAGCACACCCTCTTAAGCGCAATCTCTCCACCTGCCATGCGACGCATACGTCAACGGACGACGAATCAGACCAAATGCCCGCCAACGTTATGATTTCAAGTTTTTACAGCGACGTAAAGAGGTTGCTCTTTTATTTTTATAACCTATTATTTTTTTATTTTCTTAACCTTTTCTTTATAAAACTGGAAAGCTATCCCTTATGAAACGTAAATTTTCCTTTTCAGTGACATATGTAACACGTTTCAGAAAATCTATACTCCTCGAACGAACTCCGAAACCCAGCTAAATCTCGTTTGCTGTAATATCCAAATCCTCTTACAACGAAGCACGTTTACATTGCGAGCGCGCAGATTATAATTTGAAACAGGGGACGAAAAAAGGAGGTCGAAAGCAGAGCTTTTTATCCAGCCATTAGAAGATTACCTTTCAGACATTTTAGAACATTCCCTGCCGCGTGACCGGATGAACAATTAATTATCGAACGGTATTAAAATACCAGGAAACTTTGGCCACCCCGTGGATTTCTCGAGGTAAACGATGCCGTTGCGAGACGAGGGATTCGAGGGTGGTTCGAGGGCGCAACACCCTCTTATAATGCGACCCGTGTACGCGAAAACGACGAACACCAGTTTGACAATACAGTTATTAATGGAGAATGCTGGTACACGTTCTCACCTCTTGGCTACCCCTCTGATGGCGTCGGGGGTAGGTCGATACCTTCCAAGCTTTTTGCGTCGAAACTTTTGTTCATTTACAGTGCAACCAGACTGTCGGCCGCCTGCTAGTTCTCGTTATCCACTACACACCGCCACAATTACGAAAAGTTTCGGTAAAACGGTGGGGATGACGGCCCCAGACGGAAAGAAACTCCTTCGGGTTCGGTTTCAGTTTATTTCTCTAGTTTTTTTTTTGTTTGTTTGGTGTGTTTTTTTTTTTTTAGTTTTGAGTTATGGGAGAAGGTTAGAGAAACCGTCAGGTAGGGTCGAGAGATGTAAGATATTATCCCCAGATGGCGAGGGTGTTTGATTAATATCATTTCCTTTTCTCTTCTTTTTGATTTCAGTAATTTCGGTGACTTTTCTTTTTAACGAGTTCTTAGATATTACATGCTATTATTAATAGTTCGAGTTTCCTTTTCACTATGAGTGCGAGTGTTGATTTGTATGGTCAATTTAAAGAGATTCAAATTCAGCAAATAAAAATTAATTTTTCTACGTTTTATATTATATTTTGTTAAATATTACATACAAATTTGTTGATGTGGACCTGAGATCAAGACAAGACGTTGGAAAAATGAAACAATGTAACCATTGATCACAGAAATTCTAAAAATATCCAAAATAAATTAAATTCGTGTTTTTCGTCAATTGTCTGGCGTAGCCAGCCAAAAGTTCTCCCTTTAGAAGCATGAATCGGTTTTCTAAGTTAACTTCAGCTTGTTGGATTGAAATATTACTCGAGAAGACGTGTTAAATTTTCTCGAATGAAGACGGTAAGACGGAACTAAGGTTAACTAAAATATTGAAATTTCCTAATTGCTGGCGGTGGTACGGGTAAATGGGAAGAGGGCCGAGAGGGGAGAGAGAGAAGTGGAGCAATGAAGGAAGCGCGAAAGAAACTTCGTCGGCTGACTTTCGCGAACCGTGTCGGAACAGGGAAAATACACGAGCACCGTGCGAGCGATGAGAACGGGGTTTAGGATTTAATCAACTTTCCTTTTTGTCTCATAAATCTTACACGGGCGGAAGCTCCTCCGCGCGACACGGGTCGAGAATTGTTTTTCGATCTCCTACCTCGCTAGTATTCGTTTATGCGAATCCTTTTATGGGATGTCGATGTATTTCTTTATTTGTTGATATTCATTTCGAGGAATGAAGACTACCCTCAAAATAAGGGATGAAATGTCTATTTGCTTAAACATATCACAAACTACATACAAATGGAGAATAATTTATAAAAGATTTTTCAAAAGGTGCTTTGCCTTTTAATGAAACACAAATGGTGCGGAATGTATTCAATTTGTTTATTTTATATGAAAGTACACATGATTATAATACACATGAGACAGATGATGTCGGTGTAATGTCCTGCATTGAGGAGTGTATGTTATTACCAAAACCAAAGTTCTAGAATCCCTTTTGGAAAACTTTTCACATCATTCTGTAACTGTGATCTAATAATTTTTCTCCGTTGTTTCAGGATTGAAATCGAACCTGGTCGTGGACATCGAACCTAAACGACAGACCGCGGTGCGGCTCGGGGAGAGTCTGCAAATTTTGTGCAGAGTCGGTAGACCACTTCTAGTATGCCGTGTCGAGATACCTGGAGAAGCTGGTGGCATAGTTCTGTCCAAAGGACAGCCACCCGAAGATGGTATCGAGTATTACGGAGAAGGCACCGAGACAGGCCAATGCGGGGTTAATATCGCCAAGATCAAGGAGAGCCATGACGGAATTTTCAAGTGCACTGTAACACCAACCGACAATCGGGCGGAGGCACAGGCTTCTGTGAGGATCATTGTTGCCAGTACGTATCGCTTGAATTGATGTAACCGTCGCTCCCATTGGTCTAGCTTTAGTGATTCTCATTTTAGTGATTCTCTATATTAGTAGTTTTAATATAAAAACATATGAGCGTACTTAAACATCACTTTCTATATCAACACGTTAACTATCGCACTAATTCTCGTGAATATTCCTAAACTAAAATTTTGTTTGGAGACAATTGGAAGTTAATTAATGTAATATGTGCCATTGGACTTGTTTGTATAACTTAATCAAAATTCACGGATTCATGAAAAAGTAATCAATAGTCAACTCGTTGCTATTCATATATTAATCAGAATGTTCAATTTTTCGTTCAGACTTACGTGCTTAAATTTTCTCTCTTTCATAGTAGCCACGTAGAATTTGAACTCATTACTGCGGTTTACACTTGCATTTTATTACGTCCCACAACTTTAGAAACGAAATTTTAAATTCGAACATTCTTCCATGCAGAAAAGTTCCAATGGTCAACTCTAATGAGCTCTACTTTATTAAAAGTCCTATGCTCGCAGGAACGGAAAAAGAAATTATTTCTTTTCGTTGTTTCACCATATTTTCATATTACAGTTTGAACCATTCAGAGTGTCCAGTACCGTGTGGAAAATGTTATGCATTATTTACTTGCCAATTGAATTCGTTATCATTGGAAATAACTATCTTTAGAAACTGGAGCTACGCTTTTATTAGTACTTATAGTTCATTCATTCAATCATATCGTCAATTTTTTAGTAACATTATTGATTCTATCTACTTTAGTCTTCTCAACAACGCCGTGTCCATGAATAATAGTAACATCCTTGATAAAAAATTTCATTTCTTCCATCGAGACGATTAATAATTACGAAGTGGCCTACTTTCCACACCGAATCTAAAATCTGAATACTTCAATATGTTTATACATGCACAATCGATTATTGTATATTCCACGTCAATTGTTTGAAGTTAACAAAAGAATCCCTTAAGCCTCATAAATTTGGTTGCCCGTGGAAAGTGTTTCTCCGCGAGAAGAGAGATATTACAGGAGGCAAAGTAGGAGAAATTCGAGAACTAATCAATCTTCGTTAAGAAAACTACTTACGGGCGGAGAAATAAGAGAGCCCGAAAGGATATTACTGTTTCGGATAAAGTCGATAAAGATAAATGACTGTGGCGTGGAATGATCGAGCGTTGGAGCTGCTTCGAGAAAATTTAAATAAGTATTTGCACAATCGATCCCCAGAGGGAAATTAATGGACTGTTATTTAATGAAGAATTTAATGAAGACAAGCTTCCGTTAAGACGGGATGTTCGTCGTAAATATTTCTTTGTAAATTCAACTGTTGTTTAACCCTGTGTGCCCGGAGCCATATCGTTGCAAAACAAGCAAACTGAAATCGCGTCGTATTAAATAGTGTGACTATGGAACCATGTAATTTATTGTAATGATAGTTTACATAAATTTTTACACAGTAAGAGGCAATTGTGGCAACGACAAGGATCAAAGTTTTATTTTTTTATCATTTTTATAATCATCGAAAATCCCTGTTTTATAGGCTTATTCTATATAATCGTTAACAAAGTTTGCTAGAGCTATGATGTCAAAAGGATTAAAATTCCCACCATCGTTATTTAATTTTCCTGATGACTAATTTTAAACTGTTTCCTTAATCTCGCGATAAATTCATGGGAGTTGAACACGGCGACGAAAGGAATGAAAACCGCCAACTCAATTTACAGAACCCCCGAAGAGTCCAGAACTTCACGCGAGTCCTGGTTCATACGGCAGAAATACCTACAGGAAAGGAGAGAAACTGGAAGTGAGTTGCAGCGCGCCATCCGGACGACCAGCAGCGAACGTTTCCTTATTCCTTGGTAATTACCTCTTTGGGTAACAGACATTTTTTTACATTCAAATTTTAAGCTTGCGTCTTGCTCGTGAGAATAATAATAGGGGTATCCATGAAGTCGTAGTAAACGTGCCTGTGGTTTTATTTTTGAATATATAAACTTTGAAAATGTTTCCTTTTGTAAACTCCGTTTCA
>NW_026534341.1:4030095-4073116 GCF_026225885.1 Hylaeus anthracinus | reverse complement strand
ATATATATATATATATATATATATATATATATATATATATATTGTAAGAATATATGATCGAATAAATATTGTTAATTGTAAAATATTAACGAAGAAACTCGGTATAAAGCTGCCGCAGTAGTACAAAATTTCGTAAATTCAAATTTAATTTAAAATTGATGAAATAACATGGTCGACATTTTGAATATTCACTGTAGAGAATCCAAAAGAAAATAAAGCAATTTGAAATTATAATATATATCTAATAGAAAATCTTTCTAATCTTTTGATTCAATTAATGTCAAGTGCGTATTATATATACCCGTTTCTAATAATCAGACGATGAACCCATTGGCAACGAGGAGAGACCCACGATTTACGACTCGAACGTAGACGACATCTCATTGGCCGTGCAGAATGCCACGCGAAGCTTGGATTGGACCGATAATGGCAAAGTTCTTCGTTGCGTTGCAAGTCACATCGCCCTTGACAGGCCTAAGGAAACGACTATGCAGTTGCAAGTATTCTGTAAGCAGCACAATTTTCGTTAACACTGTAATTTCGAATTCGTCAGGAAATCCGAGTGAACAATATAAAACAGAACAGATAGAATTCAATTCGTCGACAGAAATTTCATTTAACACAATTTCTTAAAATCTTCTTTTCAAATATGGATTCTGGAATCGTTTGATAACCCCGTACAACCTTAAATTTGATTATATCTCGATTAAATTAATTCGTAGTATTTATGAAAAAAAATTAACGCCATTTGAAAGCGATATCGATACATCTTTATCTGTAATAAATAAAAGTATAGGAAGAATAGAAAGCAATCAACTATCTTGTCTATACATAAATAGGAAACACGTTCTCAAAGCATTAAATCTTTTCACTCGAAGTTTTTACGAGTTTGATTGAATTAGAAGTGACGATTCTAAATTTTCCTAAGACAGAAGCGTCGATTGTTGTTCATTTTTACCAGATCCTCCACAACCGCAGCCAAACATCGAGCGTTTTGGATATGTAATTGGACGCGAGGGGATCGTGAACGTGACCGTTTATGCGAATCCTAGACCTCACTTCTTATGGCGAGTAAACGATGAAAAGATCGCCGAGGGTCATCCCGACGAAAGCAACCGAATCGAAACCTCGACCGCTGTCGATCTGGTAAGTTAAAATTTGTATTTCACATTTTCGACTTATTTTTTCACGTAGAATCGTCCCCTTTTCACTCGTATCACCAGTTACCGAACACCCTGTATCCATAAATTTAGTAAAATGGACGTGCAATTACATAAATATAGAAATAGCATCGCGACAGAGAGCCAGATAGCGTTGCAAACGATTAAATACGGATTTCAAGTACCGATGGTCACACTGGGGAACGAACGAAAAATAGATGGGGACAAGTTTAAAGGTAATGGGACAAAGGTACCGCATTCCAGAGCATCGATTTGCTACGGTGCACTTAGCATTTTTACTACAATAGCGTTGACTTGAAAGTTTCTCGCTAATCAAAGGGACTTAATGAAATTCCTTCGAATCCGGACGCTACAAATCGGCAGAGGCAATCGCTTGAAATAATTCGATTATCGGAATCGTTTCAATAGGTGAAACCGTTATATCTGCAAGAAAGCTCTAGAAACGTCCCTTTGAGTTCCTAAATTACGCGTCCTGTATGTACATCTAATAACATGGGATTCGAAATGTAGAACGATTGCTTGTTCGTTAAAAGTAATAGTATTGTGCATTATAATTAAGAATCAGGTGAGTCTAAGGATTCTTTATTCTTGGCGACACCAGAAACCGATAGGAAAACAAATTTAAGGAGCAATTTATTGGTGGCACGAGTGTGCTTTCCGAAGATTATTTATTAACAATTACTAGTTAACTCGAATAAATACTTGCAATATGTAGTTGTTGTAGAAGATTAATCCAATCAGACTCTAAAGATGAAAGAGAAGTTTAATTAACTTAGATAATTAATCAAATGGGATAGATTCTTAATTCTTAACGATTCTCAAAGTAGCAAACTTTAATTTTGTGAAAATTATAATTTTATACGATTTCGTGCCCGTTGCGTTTGACCAAAAATCATTATACATTATATCTGTTCTAACTATATTATATAGAGTAACTATTAGTACAAGAGTATGGTAATATTTTTCACGGTAGCTTCTCATTTCTTTTAAACTTTTTACTCGTGGCTCGCTGGGCGAATGAATTGTTCTCCGTTTAGAATTCCTGGCTCAAACGACGCAATGAAATTTGCTGTTGCAGGGAAGAGGAGCGTGGAGCGTGATCCTCACGATCGACAGCGTTCAGAAATCTGACACGGACAAGGAGTACATCCTGGAAGCTCGCAACGACGAAGGAGCTTCCGAATACCGTATCGTTTTGTCGACTTCCACAGAACCAGCAGGTAAAATTGTCGAAATATTCACGTCCAAAGTATTGCAAATCACTCGCTCACACTTTGCACCAGAATAGAGTACGAAACATGGCGAATTTTACGTGACGTTAAAGTTCGAAAAACGAAAAGAATAAGTTACATTTATCGAGATAAAATAAATGAAACCTTCAACTCTTAACTGATAAACAGGCATAAATATTCCAGCAAACGATGTGTCTTTAAATTTATTATAACCGACAGATAGCGCATATTTTTAATTCTTAATTGTGGTTTGGGCTTTGGATTTGTGTTCCAAGATAGAACATTTTTGGCCCTCGCAAAATCTAATTGTTCGCCTTGTAAAAAATTAATAATCATATTCTACCGGCCAAGGGTTGAAGGAAAAAGAAGTACGCGAAAGAAAATAGTTTTCCAACTAAACGTCAGATCACTAGCGAACGTTTAGTATCACGGGGCAAAGGGGTGATAATAAAAATGATCTGAATTCACTGGTAGTTGTCGATCATGCTAGTTCACGCACTTCGTGTTCGTCACTTCCATTCAATCGTGCATTCTCACACGCTGTCTATCGAATCACGTCACGTTCATTGTCACCTTCACGTACTGTCGATCGTCACTATGTTTTCGGTTTCGCCGAAACACGTGAATTAGATTATTTCTGTGTGTTACATGTACGTGTGCTGTGTGTTTCTAACGATATCGATCCTTTATCGCATGCTCTCACGCAGGGGCAGGGTTCGTTCACTTCTTTGGTAAGCTCTCCGAACACGTGCACGCACTAGGTAATGTCATTCTTTCAAATTATTATACGTGAGTAGTCGATGTAGTTGCCTGCGCGTGGAGTTCCATACAACCGGAAATGATGGGTTACGATGAACCATTTATTATTCAGAGAACGCGATTGAGCTTGAATCTTTTATCACGTTCCTTGTCACTGAGTCTTTTTCTGTCGACTGCAATTTTCATCGACAATATTTTGTGAATAAATTCGGTGAAAAGTGGTAGCAACAAATTTTCAAGATTAAGGTATCATGTAACTAGAACAATTTCATCGATGTACGTCATTTTTCTTCTGTAATAAAATTTTCTAGACGCGATGTATTACGAACTCAGACACGTGAATTATTATTACGCATTGTGAAAAGATGTTTATTGCAGTTTGTATTAAAAGTAACGAACGCTGCAATTACATTAATTTTTTTATTTAAATTCAGAAATTATTGGTTGCATCGGTACTCTTCGTTACGAGACCGTGAATTTTATGCATTCATGGCGTATGCAAATATGAAAAACATACGTTAAAGGAACCCAGGCTGTGTACGTACATTTATGAAAAATTAAATATTAATATTACATTATTGTATGGAACATATTCTGTGTCACTTTGAAACATGGTTTTTGTAAGTCACACACACACACTAAAGTCTCTTTATGCTACAGAAAAGAATTAGCATTCATTTATAAAATTTATTCTGAAATCCAGGAAGTCGAAAATAATAAAAATAATATGAACAGTACACACCATTTCCATTTAACTGCGATAATCATCTATACCGAGTGTTGTTGAAATCAATATTTATAAATGTTATTCACTTCGCACGTTCTATACTGTTCTTTCGTTTAAAAAAATCAGACTGTATTCATGGCAACCGAATGAATGGAACTCGGCGCTACTGGGCATGAGTATGCGTAACGTTATTATCCTTATCACTGGAACCGCGAATGGCAGATCTATATTACTGATCAAAAAGCGAACAAATTTCTGTGCGATTGCCTCTATATGAATTGACGCTTACTCGATATTAAACACATGCTACCGGCACTGATTTCTTTGCACATTTCTGCATCAGAATTAGTTTTCATCTCGTGTCGACCGTGTGGAAATTGCAAAAGGCTTCAAACGCTTTTGGTGACTCCTCTCGAATATATTTCATTTTCACTGCGCGATATTACTCACGCTTGTTCTGCAATTCTCTGTTTAACGTTCCACAGTATGCATATACATATACAGGGTGTCCCAAAACTCGGGGAGGAGCCGGAAATGGGGGGTAGCTGAGACGATTCTGAACAACAATTTCCTTTGCAAAAATGTCGGATGGGGCTTCGTTAAGGAGATATTAAGCGAAAACCTTGACCAATCAGAGCGCGCGTAGACCGTTGGAGCGGCCGCGGTAGCGAAGGCTACGCGCTGGCGGCCGCGCTTGCACGCGAACAAGTGACTCGACGTGCATCGAAGGACATTGGGCGCGGCTGCCTAGCGCGTAGCCTTCGCTACCGCGGCCGCTCCAACGGTCTACGCGCGCTCTGATTGGTCGGGGTTTTCTCTTAATATCTCCTTAACGAAGCCCCATCCGACATTTTTGCAAAGGAAATTGTTGTTCAGAATCGTCTCAGCTACCCCCCATTTCCGGCTCCTCCCCGACTTTTGGGACACCCTGTATATTCAGTACTTGTTGTTTCTTGAAAGAGTGTTTAAGCTACGCCAAAGTTGGCTTCTCCTCGTTTTCGTGAACAAAAGAAAATGAAATTTAAACATACGAAGCTGCTGGCGGTTGATACAATCATATTAAAATATATTTATATTGTCATTGAATATAATGAAACATAGTGTTATTGGCTTTGGAATATGTTAAAGCTTCGTCACGGCTGGCTTTTTCCAATTTTTTGTAATGTCACGAAATTAAAAGTCGCATTATGTTATTGGCGCATGATGGATCCACATTTTGAGTACAATATTAGTATTCTAATTAAAGAAATTAGAACACTACAGAGTGTCCCCAAAGTCTGTAATCATGTCTGGAAAAATATTTTTGATTCCTTGTATATCCATACTTTAGGGACACTCTGTGTATTACTATGTAATATTCCAATACTGTATAGAACACTATACAGCTATACTAATTAGTATACTAACGAATATTTGTTTACATACAATTCACTATACAAATTACGAAAAATACAGCATATAAATTCCGTTTCATATACAACATTACAAATCAGAATTCTTCACAGATGATCAAGTCAATTAGTTTTCAACTTTTTTTTGTTTACAATGAGAAAATACTTATAAAAATGAACACGATTACATGGACAATTTTATGTTATGAAAGTAATACAGGGATCAAATGAATTTAAATTGCTTAGATAAGACGATGTGAAAATTTGTTTAAAATTCCCAAGTTTCAAAATAGTTTACTATGAAATTTCAGACATTGATTTAGACGCTGGTTCCATCATCGGCATCGTCGTTGGGGCCCTGGTGCTAATTCTCATCGTTTTCCTACTAATTTTTGCCCGCGCGACTGGACGCTGGTGCTTCGCAGGTGAGTACACATCGATTAAACAATTTTCATTAATTATTCCGTCCGAGCCACGTGTATTCCCTTCCCTTTTGGCGAGTTTTCGTGTACTTTTGCTGTTTAATTACATACGAACAATAGAATAATACGTTATTTGATAATAACCCGACTTAATGTAATTTTACTTGAAACAGGATCAGTATTTGTGAAATGCAAAACAATTCTCCTTGTTACGAGCCGACAGAGAGAATTAGTTGCACGAACAAAGTACATAGATAATACATACATGATAACATATTTTTTTTTATTATTATCTTTGTGTCACTCCACATCGGTGTATAAAAAGTGAGTTTAATGTTTAGCCGTAGGTATCCCGATATTATTCATGTATGAAATTAATTTGTTTTTATAGCGTTCGCCTTGTAGCTGATACTTCTCGCCGTTGAGTTATTATATTTGTTTTTGTTTATCGAACGGTGCAGGGTTTGAGACAAGTCAGAATGCAGCAAATCAATGTGTTCGATAGACATTCAATTATGCATACAGTGATGAAGAAAAATGTACAACAGTAGGAATTCTAATATTGTGTAATCGAATTCGAGCTTTATCTATCCTTCTCAAGAAATTATTTTTTGGACTTTAAATTAATTGCAAGAATGTAGTAGAGAACTTTCATAGATAATAATGAGACATTGAAGTGCTATAAATTAGAGTGAATCGAGATTCCTTCAATTCGAGCATTCTCTTGAAAGAAAAGAGTAATACCGAGTGAAATTAAATCAAGAAATTTGCTCTCTGTTCGATAGACGATTCAAATCGGAATAATTGCTAAAGGATACGATAGAATGAAACAATTTGAAGAATTCCTGCTATATCGACGAGAAATAAACACGTAGCACGTAATCACATGTTTAGATTTGTGCTCGTACGTATTTCTCTTGTCCGTGAGACTTTTACCAAGTGGTCAAACTTACCACTTCTTTTGGCACAAACACGATGATACAATGAAAAAATCACCGGTGTAGAAACAATTCGTTTGGAAAATTCTATTCTTACGTTCCAAGAAAATAACAAGAAAATGTTACCACGTGGGAGAAGTGACGTTTAACTCTGAAATAGACGTGTGTGCGATAGGTAATGTTCTAGAGAGCAAAACGATTTCTGCCAGCTGTACGCCACCTTAATAATTAAATGCCTATTGTTTTACATCTATATATTTGTATGTATACAAATGTCTTGTGTGTTGTGCCGCTACCGATAGGACAGCATGCAAGTCGGGCCAAGTAAAGAATATGGAGAAACATCAACAATTACCTTGCGATTCCGTACTCTAGGCATGACACTGTCCAGGGGTAAGTCACCTCAGGCAGCAAAAACAACCCCCGTCTGCAAAGTATTTGCTCGTTCCTCGTTCATCATCAGCTCGTATGCTCGCCACTTATTTCCCCCCTCTCGCGATCATTTTTTATCAAATCCTCGGCCATCTCACGTTTTCGTCCCGATTCATCGACGAACAAACACTTTCAATCATTGCACACCCTGTACTCCAGCGTGTGCCCCCTTAAATGGTAGAGACGTATCTTGGCAAGCCAATTTTTCGAAACTTTCCTACCCTATTTGTAAACATTTTTTGTTTTATGCAATTTGTAGAAATTCGTAAATTTCCCGATGTAAAACGCGCGAGAAGTGTATCGAAGAATACGTAACAGTTTTCGCGTGAGATATTGTCTAACGAATAGACATGGATCGTTTCTTACACATGAAATGAAAGGTCCTCAATTTACTTTTAGAAACAACTGTATATAAATATATAGTAACCGCTGTGCATTTCAGGAACGTTTTTAAATCTCAACTTGCTTTTTGACTCGATCGAAGAAAGAAATATTTCACATATAAAATAAGAAATACCAATAACGATGTAATTTCAATGAATAGAGAAAAATCTGTCAATTTTACAAGATAAATGCGAATCCGCGAAAAAAATACGGTAACTTATTCATCGCGCATCGAAATAAACAATGTATGATACTTCCATTTACCATAAAACCGCGTGCGAATACGTTCTAGCCAATGTACGTTTCTCAAATGTTTTATTCGAATCAAATTGAATCGATATTTTCATTATAAAAATGAACAAAACGAGTTTAATCCGTGGGAAAATGTATCGCTCAGTAACAAATGTTTATTTTTCATTCGGAGGTGCACGATAAAACTCCATTGACAGTTTTTTTTTAACGTTATCCTCTTGGAAACCACTGCGTGAAAAGCTGAAATGGCTTTAAATATACGTTTATATATCGTTCTTTCGAACTGGGGATATATTCCAGCGGGCGATCGATTTCGCTGATTTCGCTGCTTTCCATAAATTTTTTAAATTCATTTCCGATCGAACCACCGCCGCGGGGTAAAAACCGTACGAATTTCCCGATAATATGTAAAAGGAAGGGGAAAAAAGAGACGGGGTATTCGATTATTCGTGGCGAAAATTCACCGTATAAGCGAGGCCTGCGTGACGAATGAACAAATCAAACTTTCATTGCACGGAATGATCCGTTTATCGCTCGCTCACATTTCTAACCGATATTTTTTTGGAAAATTACGTACTCGTAAAGTCGATAACGCGATTTATAGAAACGAAAGCTGAAACCACAAATCACCTCTACTTATTTCTTTTTTCTCAATATGAATTTCAATTAGGAAATTATAAAAAAAAAATATATGCGC
This sequence comes from Hylaeus anthracinus, assembly GCF_026225885.1. Classification (NCBI taxonomy): domain Eukaryota; kingdom Metazoa; phylum Arthropoda; class Insecta; order Hymenoptera; family Colletidae; genus Hylaeus; species Hylaeus anthracinus. The sequence continues at coordinate 4,064,701 of NW_026534341.1, read as the reverse complement.
GAGGAACACTTGAAATTTAATTTAAACTTATGAAAATTCGCCGATATCAAATATTCGCTCCATCGGAAGGGTGTCGATCTCACGAAACGAAATTGAAATCTCGTTCGGAATGGAAATTAACGCTTCAACTATCGGCACATTTAAACACCGTCTTCAATTTAGAAGATTTTCTACGTTAGTATTCATTAATCCAGGTTGACATTAATTTTTATATAGTGTTATTGTCCGCATTGTCAATAGACAACCAACAATGCACTTAACAGATTCGCGTAGGTAATTAAAAACCAATAAATAGATTCCCAGTCGATAAAGCGTTATCAACGTTTCGAAATTGTCCAAGATAAAAAAAAAAAAGACCTTCTAAAATTGACTTCGTTCGATCAATACATGCTACGATCATTTGTGTGCATGTACGGTCTGTGCTTACGAGTTCCGCTGCATGTACTAATACATATGTATATATAGTACCTAATTTATATCGCATTCACCATTATTCACGCAGTGTTTTTCAAACTTCGTTCCTTGCGGCCTACTACGGAGAGGAAACTAATTTCCAGCAGGGTGAAAAAAGTTTACCACGGCGAACTGCTACCGGGGGAAAATCGAATGAGAAATCGCCGAACGGTCTGTAGCTTGTTAACGAACCGAAGTATGCTCGTATTTAAACCCCCCCAAAAAAAACAAAAAAAAAAATGAAAGAAACAAGAGAAAATAAACAGAAAAGTACAAGTTCTCCCATAAGCGTGAATTTCACGAATTAAACGAACCTGCAAATTAAAAAGAGAAAAAAGAACAATGAAGACTGGACGAGTGTTTGATTCGATCGCTAGGTCGCGATGAAAAACATTTGAAAAACACTGACTCGGTGTGTTCCTAGTAACACTTTGTTCAACAAATTCCCGACGGGACGATTCGTGTAAGTTCCAAGCCTCACGGGGGCGCGTAGAGAGCGTTTCCTTTTGCGACAAGCAACGTTAAATAATCGGCGAAGGCAAGTGTGGTGACATTTGTTCGAAGTCGAACAATCCAGTTTCCCATCTCGATCTTAATTTTCTTTATTTCGATTCGCTTTTCCGCCCGTTTCTCCCGCGACAATATCCTCCCGCCCGATTAGAGCTAGGACATCCGTGTCCTCTTTTACCTCGATTTAGATCAAGCATGCTCGTATTCAAAGATGGGCAAAATTTTATCCCCGCGATATCAAATACCAAATAATATATATAGTAGTTAATTATTCGACCGAGCTATATCTTTGTCCACCGTGAAATATTTGTAATTTTACAATTAGAATTAATGATAAATATTTCATTCGCAGTGGACACGAATTTTGTTTATTCTTTATTCGTCATTCGTGACATTTAATCAGTGCAGAATTTTGCCCATCTGTATACCAAACCACTCTGCTCCAGCTCTGAATCCGCTCGACAACCTACAGATTATCTTTTCATCCTGGTAACACGAATTTCGATGTGTACGTTACTTTAGCCGACAATTAGCTAATCACGTGTTCCAATTTTGTCACGTTCGCGTCCGTTCACGTTTACCTTGCTTGGATTGAAATATACATTAGTGCGATGACTTGCCTGTGAATGTTATGATTATTAACCGCTTCGATGATCGATTGGTTCGCGCTCGAATCCAAACGCCCGAGTAACGCGACGGGGACACAGCCACGGAAAGTATTCATTCATCGTAAAATGTCATTTGAATCAGTGCTTCATTAACCCATCGAGTACCAATGCCTCGTTTCGTAGGCGGTCGGATGAAATATTTATTTACTGGCGCTGAAACTTATTCGAATAGCAATTATTATAAAGTCGAAGATTAAAGACTTGAGTAATGTTGTCTGTAATTTTAATTCAACCATTTTACAATGTATTACGAATCAAGGAATAATTTGTTTGATTCTCCTGGTCTGGAATATTCCCAGATTTTAATGAATAAGACTAGTTCAATGTTACATTATTATAATTTTATATTAATAGAAAGTAGACGTAGCAGATTACAGCACTTTCATCTGTTATTTTATATTGTATCTAGTGTCTAGAGATTAATATTTGCCAGTGTCTTATTTATAGAACATGTCTAACTTTGCCGACAAGATTTTCTTTCTTTATTAGTAGAATATTTTTATTATACAATTTATTGGAAGTGAACATTCATTTCGAATAAAAACCGATTAGTTAGTACTCAATGGGTTAACGATCCGGGTTTATCGACAGAGACAGACATGAGACGAATTACGTTATATTTACGTTGTGCGAAACTCGCGCGTTTGCTGAACGCCTAAAAGACGCAACCTTTGTGCACGTTTTTACAAGATACCAGAACAAAAGAAAAATTTGAAACGATCGTAAAATAGAACTCAGAGCTTCTTAAACTTTCCCCTATACGGAGTCGTGTCAGGGTTCAATAAAGCATAAAACAAGTTTTTTATTACTTAAACAAATCAAAGTATTCGAACTCGTAATTACTACTACAAATTAAATTAATATCCTCATCGCAATGGTCTCTAAAATAGTCTGCGTAGAATTCAGTTGCATTCAATCGGATAATCGGGTTAAAAATAGGTGGTAGGAAATGTTTAAGAAGCCCTGCAGTAAGAAGTAACGCGAAGCGATCATCCTCGAGATCGGGAAACACTAACTCAGAACCGAGCGTACAAAGAACGACATGCGTAACAACACTAAAACAAAAATTGCGGAGAAAAGAAAAACTTAAAAAAACTAAACCAAAGAGAAAAATAGAAATCCACACATACACCACACACGCACACACTTTTGCCTTGACCGATCGTGGCGTTGCTTGTTGCAGCGAGGCGTCGAGGCGACGAGGAAGCTGCGAGCGGTGTCGGCGCAGGAAGCGAGGCGCACATCACCCCCGGGGACGAGGACGAAGAGGATCACGAAGACCCGCGTATCATCGACGAGAAAATGCCGCAGGGTGGCCAGGAGAATCCGATACACGCGAGCACGGAATACGTGAATGGCCGCACGGACGTCAAGGAGCCGAAGAAGGACGAAAAGACGGACACACCCGTTTAAGGATGGTTCGTCCTGCGACGATCGTTCCTTACTCGGACGCGGGAAAAAGCTGTCGACGCTCCTCGATTCGGTTCGGCGACCCTTTGCGCTGTTTTTTCACGTTGAGAGATTATATTCGCGGTACACAACGCGTTGCTCCAAGATCGTGGGACGATTTGAAATAATTCCGATTCGAACAGGAATCAATCGCTGGGGCTGAAATAATTTTTCTTTCTTTTTTATATTTTGTTTAAGACGCGTGGAATTTTAGTTGCGATCAGACTGCGTTACGCTGTCGGTGCATGATCATCGAGAGCGATCTAGATTGGTAGAGTAACACTAGGTTTACGGAGCACCATCATTTCGACACATTCCGGATTACACATGAAACCTTGCAGAAACCATTTACATTTTTCGCCGACCACTTTTGCTGACTTTTATCCGTATGAAGAGGCATAAATCTAAATTTCTTCACTGATAGATATGGACGCGACTGAAAAGAAAATTAACGTGATAAATAGACTGAGAATTTTGTGCAAGAAATAACAAAATAGTATGCAATAATATAAAAAAATATTGAAAGCAAAACTCATGTTATAATATTTGGAGAGTAGAATAAACTTCTATTCGCGTACAATTTTTATAGTTGCGTTTGCAAAGATTTTATTTTCATAAACATTCGCAGTCTAGTTATAAATATGAAAGAGAACAATGCAGCAACAAATTCGATGACGATTAGAACCTTCGTAAATCTAGTGTTAACTCTTCGGTTCCGATGGGCAGCTTTTTGTTTGGCATACGATGTGAAAAGATTGGTAGCTCGCTGGATCAAGTGCGTTCCGGTGAGCAATTTAACGTCTATTTCGATACTTTTATTCGCGAAACGATCGCTCGAAGCTCTGATTTGTTTTGTGTTTTATTCTTTTATTTTTATTTTCTTCGTAAAGTTTCTTTATTTCTAGACTTTGATAGAGATAGAAGTTAAGAGAATTACTATAGGAACTGGAGGGTTGAATAACATGTTTTGAATTTATTGAACGATGATCACTCATCGCGGTGTAGTTAGCTAATTATTATTTAGTAATATCTAATCTCCCTGGCTAAAAGTCTTTACTTATTACAATTTTAACGATTATATCGAGATCTGATACTGTACAAATATCACTCTTTTTATTTATTATTTTCTATTGGTAGACTACCGAAGATCCGATCTTGCACCTTGACTTTTCGTAATGTTTTTACTTTAACGTTTTTTTATTTTAATATCTTTTGTATGGGTTCGAATAGAACTCGGTGGTTTCGTTTGGTTTATTAGCGACATTTTATTGTTAATTGTAAAATTACAATTCGACCCCTTGCAGAATAAAAAAAGATTTCTTTCTCTTTCGAATTGGAAATAAAATTACACAACAAATAATGTATGCTATGCCGTACGTGTAAAGTACTTAAAAGTAACCCTTTTGTGCAATTAGATACAGTGAAGATTCTTCATTTTCACTGCACATCAATCTATTCTATTGCAAATATAATGAAGTTGCAAGCAAAATATAAATTGAGCAGAACTGTGATGCGAATTGATTTGCATTACAATGTTACATATTCTATCAGTATATTTTAAGAACTATATCATGGACATGAAGGGGTTAAGGAAGCTAGGATAAATACAATTCGATATTTCCTTCCTAATCTAGACCTGCAAGGAATCGAAACGTTCAATTTTCGGAACAAAAAATCGCTAATGAAACAAACGAAGCCACCCAACTCAATTTATATTAGTTTTATCTCAAGATAGTTAGACATTTGTGTCTATATATCCCAGTGAAAGCGACAAGTATTCGAGGACACGTTTCGTCGACCTTCGTACTCAGGCTACTTCGATCCAACGTATCTTGGAGACACGTGCATCGGTACGCATCACCCTCCAATATTATTTTCAAACTTAATTATTGTTTTAGCGACAGCGTTCTTAAGCATAACATATTCTTTCGCATTATTTATCGGGTTAGTCGAAACCAGAATTGGACAGGCATCATTGATTGCCAGATGACAAACTACGTTTGCAATTTACAATCGTAGATCAGGAGATTCTAATCATTCCCAGATGATCGCGTCCAACCGATCATTCATCGTCAACATCATGCTGACGGACTGTTACAAGCCGAAACCATTATTAACGCTTATTTTTCCACTGTTGAATGCGAAATACAAACGTCCATTTGAACTTGAAGGCACTTCATTTATTACGAGTAAAAATTAATTTTAACTCAAGCATTATAATAATTCCAACAAGGTGTTAATCATGATTAGCGAAACGTCGATGCGATCGTCAATTCCATTTTGTCCAAAAACTGGAGAAGCCTAGCCCGACCCGCGAGAGTGCAAAGGGTCACAAAACTCGTTGTCAGCGAGGATCACGAGTACACGTGTTCCTCTCTCGCCTCGAATCTCAATAGTTTAAGGAGGAACGAGTCTCGCAATCAGTGCGTATTTATTTTAAACGACTCACGTTCAGTATTTTCCGAAGGGGTAGCGAAAGGAACCTTTCGTTCGAGACGAAAAGGACGAGACTGATTCCCGTTGGATCAGGATCAGGATCAGCTCTTCGCTTCCTCACTTTTCTTTATACGATTTCGTCTCTTCGATGGCAGCTGCGCGTAGCCTGAAACCACGATCGTGTTGCAAACGTCAGGATTGACTCAGGCTCTCGACTTTTCCTCGCGAACAAATTTCTGAATGTCTGGATAAAAGTTCTCGACCAGAGATGGGCAGAATTTTATTCGAATCACGAACAAGGTGTACATCCATCTTTTGTACATTCAAAATAACTATATCCGAATAACATAAATTATATAGTAATCGAAATTAAATACACAACGACTTAAGAGTGCAATTAATTTTATTTTGTGAACGACAATCTTATACAAGATGATATCAGAATACCTGCTTCGATGATCAAGATGTTTTTAATTCTTAGAGTTCGTTCTATAGATCACTGAAACTTTTGCTCTATCACTCAGAAATAATTCGATAGATTTCACACGTTGTTCGATATTCGAAGTTTTTATGTGGATGAGAATTTTGTCTGTCTTTACGCCGAGACTTTTGGACGAGGGAAAATCGACGGTTTGATCGATGCCATAGTCGCGTGAACGCGATTCTCCGCTCATCGACGATAGAGAACGATCCCTCGATGCCTCGACACTGCGCGCAAAAAATTCCCTCTCCTTTTGTCACGGTGTAAGTTTTGTAAATAGAAGTTTCGAAAGCGACGCGCCCGTCGTTATGAGCCTGGCGGGATTTCCGCCGCCATCTTTCCTTCGCGGGAGGATCACAACGGGGAAATTCGCTTGGGTCAAGATATTTACACACTACTAATACAACTGTACGTCGTTCGATCGTTAATTTTTCGAGGACCATCGGCTAAGAAACAAAATTCGATAAATACTTTGATAGTTCAAGTAATGCTCTAGCATATAGTCTGTCTAACGTTTTGTTTAATCATAAACGACGTTATTTTGATCTACAGGAATGCAGTATAACGAATATAAATTAAAAGCATGCAGATCGTAAAAGTGGCTAGTAGAAACGAAATTTGTTGAAACGAACCCAACAGAAGTATGTTCTTTCTCCCAAAAAGAGGAACCGATTGTCCTCTTATCCAATGTCATTCTTCAAGAACACGTGAATGCAAATCAAAAGTATAGATGTTGTAAATGTGGTTAGCGGAGTAAACTTATGATATATAAAATTGGTTGAGAAGAATACATGCATATGTTCTTGTTCCCGGGAGATGGAACTGGTTTGCTTCTATCCAACCATCGTTGGCAAATTATTTATTACTAAAGTTAATGAATATATGGCTTGGTAGACCAAATTACATTGTTATTTTTATACATTTCCAAACCAAACAATTGGTTTGCTTTAATTTTATTATTCTTTAAACGTTTCGTAAACGTCGAGAGGGGCAAAATTCTATTCGAATAATAGACGACGAATAAACCGCTGCATAACGATTTATTCGCCAATTTTATTCGAAACATTACACAAAAGTATTTGTATTGTCTCGCCATGGAGTAAAATTTCATTCTGTAACTAAAATTCGAATTTTTATTCAACAATTCACTCTTCATTCGTTATTCAAAATGTCGATCAATTCGAAAGAAATTGTGCTCGTCTCGAAGCGAGCGTACGTTTCATCGATCGAATAAAAAAAAAAGGTATATTTATTCGTGTCATCGTACGATCAGCCGCAGGACCTCGAAGAGTTAATCGATCAAGAGATCACTAAGGTATATCGTTAAGTAACACGTGTTTACGAGCTGTCCTTAAATTGTACTACTCTAGGAGAAGATAGTCGATTCTTAAGTAAGACTTTCGTACGAATTCTTGGAACTTTCCACGCGATCAGGTTCGCTCCCGTGATAGGGAACGACGATCTAGGGATTCGAGTATCGAGATCGAGACCGTCGATCGTCGACAGTCATCGTCCTCGTTCCGTCACTCATTAACGCAACTTCTGATAATTATTAACGAAGCAATTAACGGACTGGTAGTCGTGTGTAATTTTCAAAAGATCCATAGCTGGCTATCGCTGAATTCTGACACCAGAATTTTAATAGAAATGAGAATATATAATGTCGTGATCGTTGCCATTTTGTTGTCTGAAATTTAACAAAATTTATTAAATACATTTAACTCTTTGTGCATTTCTTGCAACATTTTACAACACAGACTAAAGTGACTTCATCCAGTGCATGGATTTCATTTTAATTCAATGAATCGTTACGTATGTATCGTGGATATCAATGTGGATGTGTATTGTTGTTTTATGGTAATGATTTCTAAAGAATGTCACGATATACGTTGTATAGCGTAACTCTGTGTTAATTAGCATGTCTAGACACCGTTTGCAAAAGGTTAAAAAAAACTGTTAAATAAAGCAGTCGCACCCACACATGCCACTACTTAAGTCGAGACATCTGTATTGTAAAAACAAGTCTGAAGCATTATTTTATAAACATCTGTGATTATGTATACCAAACATAAAAACAACTACTTCGCTGTGAACATAAAATGACAAAGTTACATTATCGTCAATCGGATGCGAATGAAAAGAAAAAAAAATTTTAATCGTAAAATTATGTAAGCGTTAATCAGCTATGGATTCGAAAAACAAGCATAAAAATTACGCCAGCGGCTGCGAGTTCGTTAAATGATCAACCACGAGAGGACGAGATCTGTTCTCCGCGAAGGGAAATCTAACGTCGAACGAATCGAATTCGTCTGTAGCCGAGTGTTTTTCTAATGGACGCATCAACGTTGAAGAGGCGATAGGAGGGGGAGAGAGTGAATATAGAAGAAAAATATATATCCTAGATCGAATTGCGCGCGCACGACGAACAGGAATCTCTCCCACGGTTCGCGAATTCCTTTCTAACGTTTCCCTGTGTTTTCAGAAATTTATTTCGAAAATGCCGCGACGCTGATAAATCGTCCCGATCGCTAAAAGGTATCGGAACGGTATATACAACGCGCGACAGAGTATGGAAATTTTTCCGGCCAAGAATTTCTCGCGAAGCTTTTAGATAGCGTTGTTCTACGTATCGACAGGAATGAATTATTATCGCGGGGAAACGACTGGCGACCTGCACGCGCGAGGAAAATCTATTAATATTGCGCCGTTACCACGTTCGAAGACAAACGAACACATTCCATGATGTTGCTTTCGTTACCAACTGGTTTTTTTTTTTTTTTTATCAGAACACACGTGCTGATCGACGTGTGATCGTATCGATTTTTTTTTTTTTTTTGTAATTTACCACGTCCCTCGGACAGTATTATTCGCATGGAAGCGACACGGTAGCCCGAAACACATGGCTATCTCTTTCAGTTTCGATTTTGACGGGGTTGACGACCCCTTCGTTGCGCAACAATTTTTCAGCGTACTTAGTACGCGTTGCATCATGAAACAATTCGTCGAGAATTTCTTTACCGCGAATTTTTTCGATAATTCTCTGCGATCGTGTCGCGACTTTTCTACTTGTAATTTCTTTTATATAACCACCGTATCTGGATGAAAATTGTTAACCCTTCGCGAAGTTCGATAGGTTGTCCTTAGAATCTAGACACATAGAGATTAAGGAAAAGTCGTATTTAATATGTGGACGAAAAGTGATTATAATTAATGATATTTCCTATGCGTTCAGACTTTAGGGACACCCTGTAGATAAGATGAATTGCGAAGAATCATTCTTTCCCCTCATCGCTTCGTCGGTGTCTCAGTGAATTGTTCAAACGTTGAATCGCTTTTCAACCAATTTTTTTATTAAGGATAGCGGAACGTTCGATTTTTACCAATCGTTTTTAACCGTTTTTATTGAGAATTATAGAACGTTCGATTATTGCAAATTTTATATAACGAGACCTTTTCGTCCCGTGTAAAGTGCACAATGTATGCCCGGGTGTTCATATAAAAAAAAAAGAAATTCGTGCAAGCGTCTATGTGGGTATCGTGGATATCACGCTATTGAACTCGAGGGATTAAGGCCAAATTTCAAATAGAAGGGTTAACACTGCCGATTAAAACCTCGTCGTGCCCAGCGATCGTGTTCTCGTTTTAACGATTCAACCCTCTGTGACCCAAATTATGGTTTGAAGAAAAGTTCTGAAAATAGTTATGCGATAGAAGCATTCACGAACACTAAGCGTCGTCAACCGGAGTCTGATGGCGCGGCCCTTAGACAGGGAGGTAGACGAAAATTGATCGCTTCTATGTTCCCCTACTCTGGTGTGAGAGACTGTAAAATAATTTTTGTGAACAGATTATACGTAGCTGATGCTATTCATTTATGAATGATAAGTATCGATAGTAAGATGAGATAGTGTTTTTCAAAAACGTAGATAATGGTTAATGCGACTTCGGACACACGTGGGATTATACATAGGGGGTTTAATCGTAAGCCGCGATCAGTATTTTCATTTTTTAGTCAGAATCGCGTCCATCCATCGCGCATCTTTTTTATATACTCGTGTCACGACGAAGACTGGAAACATTCCTCGCGCATTCAGATCTTTTTACCGAGAAAACACTTTTTTTAGAATGAATTTTATATCGCGAACGATACACCTATGAATTCATCGAGATATCCTACGACCAACGTTGGGCAAATTTTTAATCAAAATAACGATCGACGCATACGATTGCAATGGATGATCGTAATTCGTTAATCGTTGTTCATCGGTAACTTCCGAGTCGAAAATTTCTTTTCTACGTGTACAAACAATTTAACTGTTTAAGAATATTTTGTGAAAAAAAATGAAATTTTCTTTTTTGCTGTTATGTGTAATCAATAAAAAGTGATACAATTAACGAGTTTGTTGGACTTTGTAGAGAATAGATATTTTATTATTACTTTTGTTTTGTTTAATACCTTGCATTTTTTTTTATTGTGAAGTTGTTGCGAAGTATAACTTTCATAGTCGAAAATTGATTTCTCTACTTTGGAATAACTTGTCTCAATTTTATTGGATGACTTCATTATTTCGTCGACTTTAAACAGAAATCTTTAGAAATATATTGCTAAATAGATACATCGTTTGATTATGTAAAAAAGAAATTTTCGATGACTTCAATTCGATATCACTGACGAATAACCCTTAATTTAATCAATGATGGTCAAAAGCGATAGACTAATAATTCTAACGACTGATTTTTCAATCGTGTCACGTTACTTGATCAATTAGTTGAGAAGAATTAGTCGATTCTTTTCCAAAAATGTTTACGAACAATGACGCCACATTTCACAGACGTTTCAACCCCCTCTATAGCCCAAATTATATCTGACTTCTCTACAAAATAACACATTGGTAATTAAAAATATCTGATTGCGGTTGTAGAGGGTTTGTCCAAGATTTCTCATGCGATCCACGCGAATCGTTTCATCCGCAGTAGTCGAAACGACGAATAGTCAGACACTTTGGCAGCTGCATTTCGGACGAAGAATTTGTCCATTAAGCGTTCGCTCGTCGCTCAGACAGTGTCTCGTGTTTTCCCTCTTCTTCACGACGGAAACAGTATTTGCAAGTATTTTCACGTTAACGACTTTTTAATGAGATTACAAGGGACGCGCTCCGTTTTCCATCGCGCCCGTCCTGGCGTCCCGAAGCCCCGTTCTTGTGCGTCATCAACCTTACGATCGATATCTGTTTTTCCCTTCATTGACATACGAGATAGACGTTTATAGGTTTGGATAATATTATCGTTTTGCACTTTGACACATCGCAGCAGTAATATAAGATCTCTCGAAGACTGAACGTATCCATTTTATTTTAGTACGAATATTACTTATTTCGTGTACTCGAACGATGCTGGAACACATAATAGAATGTTGTTTCTGGTAGTCAGACGAATAAAGCACAGACTGTTTGTTTTTCACATTTGCCTTGTGTTTAGTTTGGAACGAATTCAATTGATCAATCGAGTATCTTTCTTATCCTAAGAAGGCTAATTCAGAACAGAAATTTCAGTAAAAAATCAGCAAATTATATGAACAATTCCAAGAAAAAGGGAGAAATTTTCAAGCATTATTACCCACAAATAAAAAATATAAAAAAATCAAAAACACTACATTTCTATTGTAAATAATATTGCTTCTAAATTTCTTCTGTTCATCGGTACACTCAATCGATCGCAAGTGTGGTGATCCACAAGACCATGAACGAACCACATCGAACGTTGACCCGCACACGGGGTTTATTGCTTAACTAAAGAGAAACATAAAGAAAAGCGTGACTAGAATCTAGCGAGAAGAAGTGAGTTTCGTAATTTCATTATCATTCCCGTCGACAATAAGTGTTGTTTGTACTTTTGTACTGGTGATCTTCGCTTAGCTCAGTCGTCACGATACATAAACCGCAGACACAAAAAAAACATATACCCATGCACGCGTCACGTTCAGAGAAGGGTGAAATTTCATTCGAACGATACACGACGAATAAAATCAACCATCGGATATGTAACGATTTTTATTCGATTGAATAATTCCAGCGAGTTTTCGTTCATTCGAGAGATTTAATACTGCTTCCTTGCATTGAGAGTGTCATATTGAAAATTTTAACAAATTTGAAAGGTACTTGAGAGTGGATTAATAATATTTCTAATGCTGAAGGCTTCTTTGAAATAGAAGAAACGAAAAAGTAATGGTTTCGTAATGAAAATGATTCAATTTTGCAAGGCCATGAAACTATTTGAAATAAACACATACTACTTTGGAAACATGTTACAAAAAATGATAAAAGAACTAACAAATTTCTTTGCTCAATAAAACTCGTGCTCCTTTGCTCGCGCCACTATCAATGCCCAAAAGCTGTATTACTCTACAATTAAGAATTTCGTTTCAATTCAACCATTACCGAACGAATGAAATGTGTTCGCCATTATTTGATCTAAACAAGAATATCTTGCCCGTCTCTGGCTACACGAAACTCACGCGTACGTATAACAGAGAAAAGAGGTTCACGAACAGTGAGAAATTATTAAAGTAATCGTCGTTACGGGGAGATGTATTTAAAAAAAAAAAAAAAAAGGAAAACGAAAAGAAAATAATAACGAACGGGATGGCGAGACGATGAAAGAGAATCGATCCCTGCATCTGTCATTCGTTGACGAAACATTTCCGAATTCTGCACATACACTCTTTCACTTTTTTCCATATGCGATCGTGTTTTCGCTTACAAAGAGGGATCGTCCGGTCCGACGAGTTTCGCGTGTTTGCATCGAGAACGGAAGAAAAATTTGGACGACGGAAAGTAAAAGAAAAACGATAGAAAGAGATTGATCCCGAGCGAATTCGTCGGACGATGGCGACCGAAAATTACTGCGTGTTGTATATATTAAAAGTATATATATATATAAATAAATATATATATATATATATATAAATATATTATAAATATTATGGTACGAGATTGAATAATAGTAATGAATATATATTATATTCTGTGTCGAGGGCACTTGGCTTGCAACTCGTAAATATTAACTGAATACTTATTTATCCACTTGCACTCCAATTGCCGAGCGACCTGTCGTTATCCGTGAATTTTTGAGAGGAAGACTATTATCGGGCAGAGTATAGGGTTACACTTAAGGGTGATTTAAGAAATTCGCGAAGGTCGATAGAAGTGGACGATTGAGGATTGAAATAGGGGGGTGGGGTGGGGTGGGGTGGGGGGGGTGGAGGAGGAATCTAAAGCGTGGATATTAAGATAATTAAGGATCGATTACGTGTATGTTGCCAATTAAGTACTTTGTATCGTGTTCGCGACGTCGAAGCGTTGTTTGCGCCGTTAAAGAGGCTGAGCCGCGTACGAGTGTCTACTTCGAGCGATCCAACGACCCTGTTCTGCCATGATCGAGAGATCCGCGGCATGGATCTACTGCCTTTCGTTGCGTTGTAGGTTTAGTAAGGTTGTGACGTCCAAGTTGAGCCTCATTTTTTTAGCGTAACAATGATCACCCTACGAAAGGTATTCAAAGCATCGAGGATAAATTGTTCCTTGATTTCTGATTCGTTTATTACAAAATTAAATCGAGGAATTTAGGTCCAGCTATTCTAGCAAGGAGGTAAGTCTCAGGAACGATAGGAGTTGGTTAAAGTTGAATTGGGTCCGCAATGTTTGCACCAGAAGATCCGGTACTATTCTAAAGTACTGCAAATAGATTCTCAGATCCAAAATAATAAGTCTGCATCAATCATTAGAACTTGAATGCCACAGATCTTGGTCATATACGGTACGAATATAGAATATGTTAGTAGATCGATATTTCTAGTCTGTAACCTCTTTTACCCTCAGATATTTGACAATTTTACAAACGATCCAAAATAAAAATTCCATAATTATAACAAGCACTGCGCTAACCAGTCTCAATCGTTCCTGGGTCAACATAAAGAGCACATGTTCATCTTTTAAACAAACGTTTCGATCAAGCGGACACCTGACGCGTCACAACTGAATATTTTAATTAATTCTTAAGTGGTAATGCGATTACTTTGCCTGTACGACTTCGTCCTGCCAATTCAACCTGAAAACCTCGATTTTTCGCAATTGTCCAGATTAGCAGAACAGGACAGTTCCTTCGTGCGTTCTCCGCGAGTCACGTGTGACCGTCGTGGTAATATATTATGTGTACTGACCAGAGATGGGCAGAATTTTATTCGGCCAATTGTGCAATTCAGATTGGGATTTTGAAAAAAACTATAGAAATTTTAACACAATGTACTCGTTATTCGAAGTGAATTGTGCGTATGAGAATTTTGCCCATCGCTGGCACCAGCGAACAATCTATTTGCGTGTGTAACAAAGCCTAAAAAAAGAAGGAAGCTTGAACGATGATTGGACGATGTATCGAACAGTTAGGGAACCCATGGCCGCCCAAACTTTTTATACGGATAATATAGGCCACGCGCGATTTTTAAACATTTTACACAATGTCCACCAATACGAATACAAATACGCTATTCCATGTCTCGCTTAAGAGAAGCAGGGTAGCGATGAATCCTGAAAAGAAAGTCTATTAAGTGCGTTCTTTGCAACTGTTGCGATTAAGGTGACCGTTTCACGAAACTCTAAAACCGTCGTTAGTGCCTTTTTTGGGACAGCAATGTCTCGCGAGAACATGGAAAACAAATATAGAAGAAGTAACATTAGTAACATTCCATAGGTGATTCGTCAGTATTAGCATTTGCAAAATTGCCTGTGACGCTTACGTGTTGATTACGTCAATGTTTCAAAGGTAATAAATCGTTGTTATTATTTCACGTCGGTTTTTATTGGAACGATAAAATACTCTAATTGCTCAGTGGTCGATGTGGACCCTTGATCTCTTTCTTTGAAACGTGAAATCATTTCTGCAGTATCTAGAACATGGCACAAATCGGAATAATTTATTTGGTTATCTTAAGCGCAATAGGGTTGATGGAACTAAGGCTGAGACTACACGAATTTTTTTGTATTTGAATAGTCAAACAATATAGTGTTTCGACGCAAACATCGAACAGTTTTCAAACATTCCACTATTTGATGTGTACTATAAATCGAGTTATTTGAATTCATAATTTATTAACGATACTTCATACTTGGAATTAATTTGTTCATGTTGTTCGACTGGAAGTAGTATCGTGTACGCTGTACCTTCCAGCAGAAAAGACTCAATCAGCGAAAGAAGTAACTGGGATATTTAAAAAACACTCGAACAAATTGCTTGTCAAAGAATATTCAAAACAAGATGTTCAAACGACGATATTCAAAAAATGATATTCCAAAAGTAATATTCAGTACGTGATATTCAAATACTCGTATTCGAAAAATGTTATTACAATTGTAAAATTTAAAATGTGATATTCGAATAATAAAAATTAAAAGATTACATTCTAATAATAATATTCAAAAATGATATTCGAATAGTAATATTTAAATAGTGGACTCATATAGTGGACTCCTCAGACACTCAAAGTTCGTTTATGATATTCAATTGCCTAGAAAACATTCGAATAGTGCCAGCCCTAAACGAAACTACAATCGCAAAAAG
Organism: Hylaeus anthracinus; assembly: GCF_026225885.1. Taxonomy (NCBI): domain Eukaryota; kingdom Metazoa; phylum Arthropoda; class Insecta; order Hymenoptera; family Colletidae; genus Hylaeus; species Hylaeus anthracinus. The sequence continues at coordinate 4,049,092 of NW_026534341.1, read as the reverse complement.
GATCATTAATGGGGCCCATAAAAGAAAAAAATACAAAAAAAAAACAACACAGATTTGTATTCTGAAATCACTGCCAAATATAAGCACTGGACACCCCCTCTAATCCTTTCACAAAAAAAAAAACAAATGGAAAAGAACTGAATTTCGCCGAGAAAACTATGCTGCCGTAAATGAAAACACGACGATAATAAACCCAAACATCGTACGACTCTATCTTCTGTACAATGTTTGACACGCGTTCAGCCTGCGTAGCGACCACGACAATGATACGCGTCGATACGATAAAATCGATTAACGCAGAATTTTTAAGGATAATTAAGCGCGGATACGTTTAATGTACAAAAATTCCTTGCGGTACATTTTTAATGACGTTAAGACACTTATTTCGTAATTTGATTTCCACGATTCATTGATTGTAACCGATACAATTATTTGAAACATGATCATGCTACGTTTACCATTTGTATGCGGTATACATCGAGAACTATACGTACGTACATACGTATTACACGGAAACACACATAGGACACACATTTAGCCGAGAAACGGGCGATTAAATTGGATATTCTGTTCCATTATTACGTTTACATTTATTTTATTTTTTTATAAGAAAATTAGAAATAATGCTCGAAGTTGAACATTTGTAAAACTTATTGATATTAACGGGAGTGGTTAATACTTGTAACATTGTAAGAAGCATGATCGTTGGCCATACAATGAAGTATATATATATTATATATATATAATATATATATATTTAATGTTAACGTAAGTTTAGATATTAAATACGACTATAACGATAAAGGATTACGAATACCTGAAAATGGTGTTCTCTGAAACATTTTTAGAAGTCAATCATATTAATTAGACGAGCGTAAGCCGAACAGTGATTCGAAACGCGATGCGATTGGCTTGCGTTTGATAAACGTCAGCTTTGAACATCCGTTCTTCGGTACCGACGTTTTTTCTATACTTTTTGTAACGAGGGCCCAATGTAAACAGCATCAACGACGAGAGAGCACTTTAAGAATACTTCAGAGATCGCTACTTTAATGAATGAAAAGTTGAGGTAAAAACGAGTGAAAAAGAAAAAAGATGAAACGTCAACAAGAGATTTAAATTACGACTTTACGATTAAGAAAATAAGAGAGAAGGCGCAGTTTGAATGTTATACGGTCGATAAATGGAATACGAGAAAAATAATTAAAAAAAAAAAAAAAAGAATCATACGCGCGTACGTATGTATCACACACATGAATATATATATACACACACATACACAAACACGTACACAGACACTGCGAGCACATAACAAAAAAAAAAAATAAATAAAACGAATACGAGAAGAACATGAACATTTTGTATCTGTACTTGTAGATACAACGCAGTAGGCAAGAGTAAATCTAATTAAGAATTCAAATGAAATTAATATATAGAAAGCTGTATGTAATTAATTGTAAGTTCATTCATCGCTATGATATTATACTTAGGTATTATATGATTTTTGAAATAAAACATTTGTTTTAAATACAGACGATAGTACACGAAAATATGCCATCCTATCACCGTTAGGATTTACTGAATTTCATTTCGATTTTGCAGAAATTGAATACGCGAATTGCCAATCGTGTCAGAGGTATTAGAATATTAATGCGATATGATTATCCGTTTGGTATAACTACTGCTCGAAATCAATTGGAAATTAGTTGATTTAATTCTGGCTTTGCTTACATTTGTCACTGCTATCGAACTCGGTAATAATGCAGTAGCGTTTGTAGCATTTGTGCAAATATCAAATGTTTGTTTATTAAATTGTTCATCGACTGTTCACACGTGGACAAATGCAAGTGATTCAATAACATACACTCCCGTTTGAAAGTTCGTGGTATAGCTGTAAATAAGAGATGAATTTATATGTTGATTGATTGCAAATCATTTTTCAATTGTTGAAACAATTAATTGATATTACAATTAAAATTAATATCACCAAGAAGAGACTTTCTCCTATACGTATGTAAAGTATTACGTACTGTGTCGTATAAAAATAGAATCCTGTAAAATTGATCTGACTGCTCTATTTCGTTAACAAAAATTTTGTCTATATTTCTTTAAGTTTGTTGTATATTCATTCAATTGTTTTAAGTTTCGAATGATACAATTCAAACGAATTTCCTTTTGTAAAAATATCTCACTCTTACTTTTCAAATCACTAAGTATCTTGTATTTAGTATGCATGAGCTTCCTAACACAATACAAGTGGTTTCCAATTAAAGGCTTAACAAGCCATTCTACAGGTTGTCATAAAGAATTTATAATTATAGACTTTCTTGACACTACGATAATTCATTTCAAAATCGTTTTTCCAATCGTCAATATCATTCTTTACACTTTCCTCACGCAACCAAAATTAAGAATCGGTCAAATATCCTATCAACAGCCACTAATCAATCAAGGGATGTTGGTGGGATATTTGGCCAGTTTTTAGTTGGAAAATTTGTATTTTTCTAAATGTAAAAGTCCCTTTTTTTTTTAACGAAATAGGACAAGATAGCGAGAATTGAATGAGCTGATAGAACGAAACTTTCGTTCGGTAGTGGTTTTGTTAATTTTTAGAGATATAAATTGTCCCATTGCGATTAAACGAAACCTATCTCTTTTCAATTGTTTTCAGGTAGCTCAACGAGTAGGAACCTCGGCGAATCGTAAGTATTCGTTTTTTCCAGGTTTCGTAGTGGACTTTTGGTAGCACTTACGCACTCTTGATGTTTCTATAGTTCCCAACGAATTTCGTAACTAATACTCCCCCTACAACCCCTGCTAAATAGCGCTTACCGTAGTGAGAATACTTTGATTGCTCGCCTGATGAAACTTTACTGCACCCATGTGGCATGAGAAGCCACACGATGAATCTCTGACTTAACGTTGCACTGCTTCGTTTTTATTTATAAAATTTAATTTAAATCTAAAATTCAACTATCAAAATCTATCTGAAAATAATTTTATGCGACAATCTCCACTGTACTTTTAATCAGTTTGTACGTTCACACAAACTTTGGATTATTTTTGTGTACTGAATCTATCTCTAAACTGGACCTATAAATCATTATACCGGTACTATTTGCAACATCGTGGATGTCTTATAAAAACGTAAAAAGTCTGTGCCAGAATTAAAAATTCAGTACGATTCCCCTAACGATTCAGTGTACAAGGAAAGCGGTTGAAGGAAAATTCGTTCTCGTCGCCCCTTGCAATTTTTTCCTTATATCGGTATTTACCATATTGCAAGCAGATCGCACATTTTCAGAGACTTCGCGGATCCAACAACGAGCATTAGTCTCCTTCGTTTTGAGAAATCGAAAACTCCAGAGGCTGTCGGTAGCCAAAGGCAAGCCTTTTTTTGATTTTTTTCCCATCAAGCTTCGAATCGTCGCATCATCACTCTATGGGAAATACCGAAATACATGGCGATCAATTAACATTGCTCGAGCTTCGATCCACATTGTCTCGTGTTAATGCTACTCTGACCTCCTTAAGTTAATTTGTCCTTACTAACACGTCTGACTATCTAAGAAAAATGAGATTCTCTAATTTTCTTCGTGTTATAATGTACAGTAACAAATTAATATCACAAACTTCTTCTCAACAAACGCTTGTATATTTGTAGTGGAAAAATTTATTTGTGAACATCAAACACATCATTTAATTTAGTCATATTGACGGACTGTATATAAAAATAAATTTTTGTGATGTGTACCAGCAGCAGTTATACGTTTAACGTAGTAGTTAATCGAGCGTCTTGGATAGGATAACTTAACTAAGGAGGACAGTATTTTTAATCAGTGTTGGTTTGGTTTGAAAATATTTCACAGCAATTGTGACAATTACGCGGCAACATTAAGGACGGGTAATCTGTACATAACGATTTAATGATTTCGATGATACATCGCCTAAATGATCGTTTCCTTTGAGATCAAGTTTTTGTGATAATATATTTCAACATTGCTTATGAGTAGGCTGCATTTATGCATTTATGACGTCTGCAAGTATGGAAAGCATATGCTAAACGCATGTGGAATGTACAAACTTATGCAACTATCGATAGTTATATTATAATTTACGAAATATGTTTTTCATGTGTTTTGTATATGATTTCTTTTTAATCACACGAAATAAATACACAAACTCTACAGGCTGCTTGTAAAGATACAAATTTCTTCATAATTTTGCAATTTTACTGCAAAATAAAAATTGCAATCTTTAATTTAAATAAGGTTAATTCATATGGAGAATTCTTTGAAGATTATAAACTTCTTCGTATAAGAAGAAAGTTCATTGGCAGAATTTTCGTAGGAACATCATCTCTTACACTGCATTGTACCTAATCATCGCTTCTTATGCTTAATTCGATCGCTTTTTCTCAATCATTTCTTTTACAATACATGCTTATTAAAAAGAAACTCCTGTACCTATCAAATCTTTTTTTAACGTGTAAACCAACGACTACAAGTAAAAACTTTTAACATAAAATACAAAATTAAATTACTCACACTGTTCCGATTCCAGTAATACAATTAGGTAAGTGTGAACAATCACGCGAATACTATTCCAATTGAATACACGAATCTTTTGAAAGCTACAATCCCTTTGGAGCGAGACTGAGAACACAATTTGTTATTTCGTACGATTTCTTGTTATTCGTATTACCGATAATTATTGCAAATAAGTAGTAAAGATTTCCAGAAAATTACGAATCTGTCGCAATAACTTCTTTTGCGATGGTCAAAGGTAGTTATCCTTGAACGTACCAGTCGTGATCGATTAAGTTTTTCTAAACCAAGACCTCCGTATATGTAAGTGACACCTACTAGATCAATATCTTCATTGACTTTGAAATGAATATATTGTTATCGACAATATAAAATTATAAAAAACTTATCAAAACACTTCGTGCCTGTATCTAGACTGAATGATTATTACTTCCTTTAGTCACGGTGTTTTCTATTATCTTTTGATTGTTCCGTCCGCAACGCGATTCTTTACGAGAGAATCTCCGGGGTTGTAAAGCACGTTACGCTTACAAGGAAACGTCGGTGAGTGTTACACCGCGATTTCGATGAAACTTGATACACTTGTTTGTGGGACTTTCCTAGGAATCACCCCATCTTCAGTTAGTGCCACTTTTGCGTTTCAAGGGAGAAACTACCTTTTTTGTCCGTGCCGGCCCTTTTACTTTTGCGCTTATAACTCGGAAATGATCAGAGATATTAAAAAAGTGTTTAAGTAAACATTGCACCGATTTTAGATGCCTATAAACCAGTATTAACAAATTTTCTAGACATTTTTTGTTTTTCAAAACTCATTCTCCCTCCACCCGAATGTTTGAAAATTTTCGGTTGTCAACGAAACACGTTGATAAAAATTCTAAAGGTCTCGTGGACGGTCGTGACTAAACTGATATTTCCGGCAATATCACCGCGACTCTGAAGAATAGCCTTGCTTCGCGAGTACGTCCCAAACTTTCGTTGGCCTTCCCGTAATTGTTCCTTAGCGTCGGACGGAACATTGACAGTCCCTTGAAATAAAATACGAAAAAAAATATATATATCGAATCGAGTAACCTCGTTTTTCGAAGTCGGTAAAAAAAGTATAATTATTGCGAAGCTCTTTTCGTGCGGACACTATCGAAAACACGAATATATTATGTAATAACAACTAGTTCACCCGGAATACTTGCCGAGTAAGATGTGATTCAGCAATCGTGATAATGCAAAACTTGGAGGAGTGAAGTTTTTTTGCAGTCATAAATCCAGAATAGTATTTTCAGAGGAGTGCGATTACTTTCGAGATAATACTTGAAGACCGTATATCGTCATACTGAAAAATACGTTGCAGTCATTATTGAGCATATTAAGTGGAAGAGCAATTGATGCTTATGGATTGACGCACCATGATACGTACATTGGTACCTACAATAATACAACAATTTTGGTGTATACCAATTGGCAACCTGACAAGGAGGATACGAGAAAATGGACAAAGCACAAGATACCTATATAAGCACCAATCGAGATCGTCAGGATGTTTACTCAGGAATCAGAATTCATCATTCACTACTCAAACGATCCAGTCGATCAGTCATCAATGGACTGAAAACGTTTCACCTCCTCGACATAATCCAGATGTCTAGATCCTAGAAATATTATGCCACGACTATTGTTTTTTGTACAATTAACAAAGCCAATCTAAATGAAGCATTTAAAAAACTACACATTATACGTATATATAAGATTAGAACTTGAGTTGCTTTATACTAGTAGTCATCTAAGTTGTGTTATACAAATAGTATCAAAGTTAAATTATATCAGTAGTATTTAAATTAATTTAGTAGTTTCTAAGCACATTATTGTCGAATTCTACCGTATCGTCGCTTTACTTATTTGAATACATCCAAATCAAATAAAGAACATGTTTTACTCTTTAAACATCACATCCAACGCTTACATCTTATCCGTATTCAATATAAGTATGAACATACAGACTCGGTGACCATCAAAACATGACGGGAATCACTTAAGCACGTCGTCACAAATGGATCACGTTTGAGTAATTGACGTCACTGGTGAACCAATGACATCAGTGATAGGTCACTGACGTCATAATTGAATCATTTACGTCAATGGCGAATCAATGGCGTCACCGATCTGTCGATGACTAAAGTAATATTTTAAACACTTTTTGGGGACATAATTTCTTAACGGACAAGATGTCACGGTTGAAATTATCACTGACGCGTGTGAAAACCAAATTGTTCACGAATCGTAGTGCCTAGTTGACGCGTTTTGAATGCCTCGTAATTCTTTCATTTATGTTTGGCTTCGCATCGTTTCAAAAGTTGTATCGCTGCTTGCAACATATATCAAAGCATATTCTGTAAAAACGAAACAAACACTATAAGGAAGTTATCTTTTATTGACTAGAAGCGACACGGAAAGTGCTGGCCGATACTCCAGGACAGAAGTGGATGGATCATCTCGAAGTGGAAAGAAACCGAAAATTAGCTTCAGTCGACTATTCAAACGTAACAAGGACAAAGTGTCTGGCGTTGACACCGACACCATGAGGACTGTCGTCACAGTCGACGACGAAAAGGTAATGCTTTTATTTCAAAGGTCTCAAGCCAATAACTTCCTACTCTTTTTGAGATAAAAATATACGAGATAGAGAATAAAAAGTTGGGATATTTATTAGAAAATGTATCGTAAATTGTTTAATAACAAATTCAAGTCGATGATAGAATATAGAAATAATACGTTACACGTCTCGACTATAAAATTTCAATTTCACAGCTTCAGACCGCTGCGCCAGGTCAACAGGGCCAGGAAAATAAGCCTCCGACCACGGGCGAAGGTGGAATTGTTTACGCGGAATTAGACTTGACGCAGCAACAACAGGGTGCTGCCCCGCGAGTCCTGAACGAGGATAAAACTGAATACGCCGAAATTTTATATACAAAACCAGCGACGGAGGAGGAAACGCCCAACGAATAGATCTTCGTCGTTCTCAGCACGATGATTTCATACACAATCAAACTTCTACCTTTCCGCCAATCGCGATCGCGTTTTATTTGATCTATTTCTGTTTACGTCTTACGATAGAGATAAAGAATTGTTTTGATATGTTTCGTTTTATATTTTATACGCGACGGTTAGTCTCAGACAACTGGTTCGATAATTGTGAGTTTTAATTTATTTGTATTAATCGTAGAACGATAAACGAAAGTGAATACAGTAGCGTAACAAACAATTCTACGGATAGTGTGTTAAAATTTATTATGGGAAGTCAACCCCTTTTTTTAAATATTCGATTAGTGTTTTATCTTGTTTAAAATAATTGGATCGAGTATCTAAACCACGCGTGTACTACTCAAGAAATAAATAAATCTACGTTTTTTGAATCTTTGATATCTTTAAGTTTCACAGAAAAATTGACAACCTGTAATTTCCAGAATTATATAAATTGTAATCCCTGACGAATATTTCTGGTGAGACAATTATGGGAACATTTATTTAGCGTTTATTCCAAAATTTATATCTACAAAAAAGAATTGTTAATTGTTAAAATTTGAGTTGCACACTCCTAGTTATGTCACTGTCCGAACGTATGGGGTCAGGTAATGCGAAATTTTGAATTCTACTATAAAATAATAAGGAATGATATTTAAAGGACGATATCTAAAGCAAATGCAATAGTCAAAGAGCAATGGTTCGAGTAAATTCGAAAAGAAGCATTAAGTATGAAGGGAATTACATTAAAAGCTATTCAAATATGTTTTACCACACGATTGCACCTGACTGAAAAGAATCCATGGATCCGCTATAATTTAGTACTTCTTACCTAGCTACTTGTTCCAAGTATCTTTAAATTTATACGTGGAAGAAAGTGAAAATTAAAAACAATTTAATACGTATCGGAAAATTGCCACGAGACGATTCAAATTATCTTAAATGTTATTGATAAACTGGACCTGGAATTTCGTCGATTGAAGGGCGAAATTAATTCTACGTACAGAAAACTAGAAACCTGATCGTCTTCTATTACAGTGATTTTCAAGGTACCTTAAGGTTCCCGATAGTTTTCAACGAAACGAAGGAATTGAACTTCTAAAAACGAATATACAATTTGGAAATCACAAACGGTGACTTCGTTATAAGTCACGTAAAATCGAACCATGGAGAATGTTGTTGAAGAATATGTATCTTTATGCGAGGGAAAATAAATTCATGTTACCATAAGCAGAGACGGGCAGAATTCTTATCTAGATCAGTATGTCGAATAACAAATTACTCGTTTGATGAAAACTACCAATTTTAATGATAAAATAAAATTATATTTCATACTAAACGAACAAAGACCATCTATTCTAACAACTATTCAGCAGATATAAACCTAGCGTATAAATCGCCATAAGGTGTTTCATATTCGTCACGTGTTATTCGAATAAAATTCTGTCCATCTCTGACCATAACAATTAGTCTTAACCGTTTGCCTTTCGATATGCGTCCAATGCTGTACCAAGACGAAGAAGACTCGATGTTCGGAGTTGAACTAAATGTTCTGCAATGATAACACGGCCTCGTGAAAGTATATTATAACGCAACGACGTAGCCTAATTGTTTCATTCGTGTGCGAGTCGTTGGTAACTATAAATGGCCAAGGTACGCCGAACTTGCAGAATGCAAATTCTAAAGCGAATTGTTTTCGCATACTTTAGCATCGAGTCGTTAAAAAGGGTCCCATAGAAATTACCAGCACAGGCTTCGCATACCAGAATTCACCGACAATAGTTTTGACAGACACCAATATCGACCGCGATATATATTCTTTGCGTTTGATTACGAAGAGGGTTTAATTTAAAGATTTATGTATTATAGAGAATATATATCGCGGTCAATATTAGTGTCGATCAAAACTGGCGTTGGCGAAATCTGTATCGGTCATTTCCATGGGCCTCGTAAAAAATGCATCGATGCGTTAATCGGTGCAGCGAGCACGAAAGAAAGACGAATTAACGTACTTAAATCACTATTGTTAATATTGTTGTCGCGCATTTAAATGTAATCTAAGTGTAACCGTTCGTATCGCACGGGCTGTTCGTTTGAAAGTTGCTTGAAAAGTTCGCTTCCTATAAGCCGCTGTGAATATGTACAAGATACTCAACTAATAAAATACAAATGTATCGAATTTTACGATGGTTGAACGACTAAAGATATCAAATGTTGAGATTCCAACTTAAATTAACTCCAACTCCGGTATTGTCCATTGATTTCAAACGAAAGTTTATCTACGATGTCTTACGCGGAAACATAATTGAAAATCATTATTTAATTGATACATCGATCACATTGAATCATATCAGACGAAGGATTCGAGCTGCTTGAAAACGGCGTATACTGTGTTATGTATATTGTGGATTTTCGAATGCTTGAAGACTCTATATATATATATATATGAATTACTTTTCTTTTGTACCACGATCACTACGAATCGTATATTAACCCAAGAGTAGGCACACAGAGGACTACTATCGGATGCTCCTTGGAATTGAAACTATTTTTTGTTGTTGTGCTACATTGGTTTCATTTTAAATGTACTTAACAGGAGAAATTAACGAATTCTTCTTTATTTAAATGCGAAGTAACAAATTGAGAGTTTGGCAGACTTTATGTTGCAAATGCAAACCTACTCAAGGGTTAAGGATCAGCGAACGCGAAGAATTATTATCTTTAGTTGCGTGTGCCGCCATTAACGTTGTCCCTAGATATTTAAGACGTATCTTAATGTTGCTTATACACTTTAGAATTTCTATTATTTTTTTTTACAAACGTAACTCGTTTTTCTACTACCTTTATGATATGTGTTATTACTACCCTGTATCGTTATTAAGCTTAGTCCTGTGTCATTGTCTTCGCGGATAGAATAAACTTTATAAAATAATGTTCAACTTACGCATGTATAGTTTTTCTTTTTGTAAAGTTTTGATTTTAATCTTAAGTGCCGTCCACTACTGAAATTTCTTACTAATTTGTACGTTCTTTTGTCAAATAAATTACAATTTGATCAACGTGTTTGCATCGCCAACTTATTTCCTCTCACAGGTAGTTTTAACATTTGTTATTTGTTATAATATTCTAAAGAATGAAGCTAAATTAGTTTCGATAATCATAATCGACTTTGAGTTACCACAATTTCGAAAATAACATGAAATTAATAAACTAACTTTTAAAACACAACGCGATATCGAACTGTTTCTTTTAATATCCATTTATTTTTTTCGTTGTATGTAACTTTGCGTCTCGTATTTATTTATATTCCGCGATTATATTTACATCATTTTGTAAAATTTTTGTACAAAAGGCAAACAATATCTACTACATTTCATTCCACGAAGCAACGAGGACGACACAATGACTTCCAATAAAGGATTAGCTTCGAGTCCGCTTAATTTTGAAAGTAATTAATTAAAAACACGTACACGCATTAAACATCAGCATTACAGGAACTATTTTACGAAACTAGCTCGATCCTCATGCTTCATCTTCCGTTTCCGTAATTGCCTCCTCATCTTCCGTCGTGGCTTCCGCCTCGGTGAAAGTTTCCTCTTCCGTCGCCTCTTTCTCAGTCTCTGGCGAATTGTACCTCATTTCGTCCACGTATGTCGGATCCTCTTCGACTATTGTGCGAATGCTTCCAGGCTTGGTTTCCTGTTTAGGTGCCTTCGGCAACCGATGCTTGTAAGTTTTGTAGACGTCGTGTCGCATGTTAGCCGTCCACGAGCGAAACTCTTGGCGTGCCGTTTCCGTGAGGAAGCTGGTGGCAGCAGCGCATTCCAGAGGCCTGGATATCGTGGTACGCTCGCTCTTGAAGTCGACCACCCGTGGATAATCATCACAAGCCGCCAGAATGTCTGTTAACGACATTGGGATCGTCCTATGCGGCTCGAACGAGTCGACGACGCGCTTCTCGCACTTCTCCGGAACGTGCTGGATCGCCATAGGATCGAATATCGGTTCTGTCTTCTCCAATGGAGCAGCTTGGCCTAGATTAAGGTGCCACGTGGTGCTGATTAACGCACTAGTCCTCTTGTCCTCTTCCATCACAGGTGCTGGACAAGGTAGCTCAGGGTTCTCCAGCTCGTGGCCCTTCTTGATGCCCAAGACGAGGTTTTTGTTATACAACAGGTAGGAAGCTTCGTCCGGAGCAGTGAGGGCTCCAGGTATCGTGACGCCGAAATCTCCAGCCTTTCCTGGAGCAGTTCGCAGAGGCTCCAGTAGAACTTTCTTCTTGACTTCGCGCACCTGACTATCCGCGAACTCAAAGTCTTCCTGCTCAAACGTGAACGCGATTGGAGTCAAACGGAACTCGAGCCTTTGGTTCGTGTTCAACATCTTCACGACTGCGTACACCAAGCAGTTCATGTTCCTGCAACGAAGCACGTACATCGCACCGTGGTCCTTGTTGAAGAGAGGCGGGCCCACCCAGCAGGGATCGGCTACGTAGAACCCGTCCTTTGCTGCCAGGGCTGCCAAGTTGATCTTGTTGCATTCGATCAGGACGTTCGGGGACTCCTCGAACGCTTGGTTCAATGCCGTCGCCAAGGTCATTCTGTTACGCGTGCCGTAAAGAACACCGCAGATATTCTGTTTGAAGTCGATGGTCCACAGATGCGGGAAGATCTTGAAGCATGGCTGGAGATTGTATCTATTGAAGTGCTTGGCGCATTTTAGAACGGCGCTTCTCAAGCTTTCCGTGTAGTAGGAGTCCCCGCATATCACAGCGGAATCCAAGATGGCTGGACCCCATCTCGAAGGGTGGCTGAGGTACTGCATGGCCAACACAGCCACGCAAATCGCCGCCTGATTCTTTCCGGCTCGATCGCCGAACCTGGAATCGTAAGCGCCGATCGTGCCCCAAACCGAATAGATCAGGTTGGATACCTCGACAGCGTAGTTGTTCCAGAACTGCTTCACGCCTTCTTTCTCCTCTTCTTCGGGTTTCTTCTTTTTCTTATCGTTTGCTTTACCGACATTCGCTGCATTTCTGAAGTTCCAGTGGTAGTCCAGATACAGCCACATCGGGTCTTCTTTGAAGGTTTTGAAAGGAGGTACGTTGATCGAGTCCACGTGGAGCCGATGAATGAAGAAGCCCGAGGTGTCCTCGAACTGATTGAAGCACATGTGCTTCACCATTTGGCAAACGGTCGAGAAGATGCACAGACAAGCTTTGCCGTTGTTGAGAACTTTCCTTCCTTTTTCGTTGCATTGGTAAGGGTCTAGATAGTAATAGGCGTTCGTTCCTCTCGAGTACCAAAATCCGTAGCAGCAATTCGTGAAGTGTATAATACCGCTTGCGGTTGTTAAAAAAAACTTTTTTAGATGCTTTCTTACCTGGGGTTGGGAAGATCGTTGTTTATTAGCAGAATTGATCATTTATTTATCTATTATGTATAGGCGTGCGACTATTGTTAGACGTATGTATAGAGGCTAGATACGTTTTAGAAATATCAGACAGTGAAGGATAGTAAGAATAAGAATGTGATTGTTGATAGTCGTTTCGAATAACGATTTATGAAGCTAGTCAATTTTATTATATTCTTTGTTTTATTATAAACAGCTATCCTATTTTCATTCATTGACCTTAGTAATAATAAAAAAAGATGAGATCTAATTAAGTTCATGGGTGAGGCAACATTAACTCCTTGGAGACTGAGGGCAAAAAAAAATACAGCAATTACGAAAAAATGCATTTCTACCCAATTCCTGCCGTCGCTAAAGGGTTAAGAAACACCGAGTTATTAAAACACTGCACGTGATTTTAACCTCCCAACTGAAGCCGCCTACATCACGCGTAACTCGTATCAACCATAGTTCAACACGTGATTACTATTTATCACGTGTTTGCACACGTGCACATCTGTTAATACACGAGTAAACTAGTTCGTGGATGCACGCAAAGTCAATTATTTTCCTATCAACAATCGCACTAATAAAATCGAAGTCATGCCCGAGTCATGCGAATAATAATTTATCCGGATAATCGTCATTCGTTATTCGCAATATTCGCCTGTAATGATTGAAACTTTATTCCAATGACTTGGATGAAGTAAAATGTGCAAACATTTCATGTCAAATAGTGTAACTTTGGAATCATGGAATTTATCGTAATGATATTTGATTTATATAAATTCATGGACATTGACAGACATATTTATGCCAAGTATAAATAAATAAATAAATAAATAAATAAATCGATGAATGAATAGATGCAGTGAATAGTACAAAAATTTAAATACCCACACGTTATCGTTTGATTTATAAACATGTCTACAAACCTGAACGTAGAAGTCGTTCCTCAGAGTCTTAGGGTTCACCGTAAGGGTGACCAGAAACGACGCGCAGTCTCTCAAATCAAAGATCCTGTTCATCACGGTTACATTACGTAGGATATGCTCGGTATGGAATTTAGGTTCCGCGAATTCTCTGTACACCGATTCCGCAACTTCGAGGATCTTATCAATCATTCCTGGCATCGGGCTCTGTATAATATCCCTCTTCACCATCACCGCCAAAATAGCAACAAAGTAACATCTCTTGACTCGTGGCTCAGTCACAGCGTCTCTGTTACTCAAGGCGACGGTTCCATGAACAAAGATCGGCTTGGAATCTGGCAAGGTTGGCCTAAAGATCGCTTCAAGGTCGTACGGTTCGGCCTGCATCCTGTGGATTTCTGGCAACGACGTAACTGGTACCACGGGCTCGTGAAGTCCTTTAATATCGCTACAGTCAGGGTCGACCTTCTGGGCATAGGACACCGTGATCACTCTAATCATAAATACCGCAGCTTCAGGCTGACCCAGTTCCTCAACGATCAGCCTCAAGTACTCCTTCATATCCGTCGAAGTAACGATTCGTAGATTCTGCGTGCCTCTGACTATCCACCAAGCGAAACAGTTCTCCCCCTTCTTCGTGACGCCTATATGCACGTCACCGCAAACAATAATAGCGCCTGTGTAACTAGGTGTCTCGAATATCTTCTGCAGAGACATCGAGAGGTTCCAGCCTTCGTCGGCGTACAAGGTACCATAATGCAAGGGCACGAACACTACCCGGAAGACGTAATTGGCTATCTCGAACTCTGGCAGCAGACCGTCGGTCATTTCACCGACGGTTGAATCCTCCGCGGCTAGTATGCTGTCGAACGTGTAATCCAGAGCAGCTTCGAAGAGGCCCCTCACGGTTCTCACGGACCAAGTGATTGGATCATGGATCAGAGACCACGCCATGAAGCAAAGGTCCAAAGGTGTCGTGACCGACGCGTGAGCCTTGAACCTTCTGTCGTACGTTTTCTTCCTGACCAGCATCTTCACCACCTCGAACTCATCCATATCCTCGGTCGGTTGTATCGGAAGTTTTTTAAATGGCGTCAATAACGGAGTGGTGATCTCGTTCTCCAAAACGATCACGTCGAGCATCGAAGCGTTGTAGTGCTCGATAGGAGCGAAACCAGGAATGGTCATGTCGTAAATTAGGCTTGTTTTCGATCCCACCTTCACCCATTCGGGCTGTTCGATCAAGGACACCGAAGACACGGTGGACAACTCCATTTCTGGCGGTTCCTCAACACGAGGAACGTCTTGTTCTGGTTTTTCCTCGCACACAACCGTTTTCTTCTTACGTTTCTTCCCGCGCTTCCTCGACTCCATGTGAGCGATCGATATCGTGAAAATTCGATACGGTTTCTTTGCGTTCTCCCCGACGTTCGCTTGGATCTTATCGATCATTCCTTTCAGGTCGCAGAACTCCATCAGGCAGGCGTAACCCTCCTCGGTCGGGTTCCCCTTGTCGTCGCAGGGGTAAGGATCGAACAGATAATATCTGTTAAGGGGTATTCTAGAGTGAATCTTTGAGGAAATATTAGTATTAAATTCGTACAAGGAGATCAAAGGAATTTTGTTTCCTTCTATCTTCCTCGCGAGTTTCCACTCGCAGCTACCTCCTCGTGGTGAGACCTAGTAATCGGTATTATTCGTGACGAACAATCCTTCGTCTCGAGTAATATCGAGCTAATGGCCTCGAACTTGCAATAAGATCGTTAGATTTAGTCGATTTAATTTCACAGAATTTTAAGGCTAATCTTTAAAAACTCGGACTATTATTAAGGATGCTATGATCGCACAGTTTATCTTTGATCGTATAATACGTAACTGAATCGGTTAAGTATAGTCACGATTCAATATACAAGACTCGAACAGTACACGAAAGACCACGCAATTTTTTAAAACCACCGAACAACCGAATTTTTCAAATCTCTACAGTGCCCTACACTTTTGAGCGAAGTTCGCATCGCGGTCGAAACAATACCTGCCGTTGGCAGTCCAGAAGGCGTAGGCGCAATTGGAGAACACGATTATTCCAGTCTGGTTCTTCTCGAAGAACGCTTCCATTGTGAGCCCCAGTTCGTCATTCTCGGAGTTCTCGGGGTCAGCGTAAATGTCCTGCTTCGTGATCACGTTGTAGATCGTGTCGAGAATCTCGATGTGATGGAACCATCGATACGGTTTGAAGCGGAGTTTCCCGGTCCGTTGATAGATTTTGTCGCCTAGGAAGATAAACTGGTCCAGGATGCTCGTGCGAAACTGATCTGGATCGAGCTTGATCTTCGCCAGGATGCAGAGTAAAGCGGGAAAGAAGCAGGACTTGAAGTGACAGGGCTCGATTTGGTCGCGGTTCTCGAGGCATAGGTTGCCCTGAAGTATTCGAATCCCATCGTCGGTGACCTTGGGATGAAAAGGAGAACGCATGCGTTTCTTGGGATTAAGATTCGGTACGCGAAATAATTTAATTGGGGTCGTGGTACTTGGTGGAGACGCAAACCTGACTGTAATGACAAGCTTTTAATGAGGTGCTTTTGCACCTGATTCGCGTTAGTTTTATTTTATTATTGTTAAGGAGGCAACATTGTAATGAGTTTCAAGGAGAGGTATTTTTAAATATTGTTTCTAAGGAACCTATACGATGACTTGTTTTCAAACTTGCCTTATGTTTTACGGAATATTTAAACAATCAAAAAGTGGTCTTATAATAGCATTAATATGGCGTTGCTCATGGCTATGATATTTATGGCTGTATATATGTACTAACGTAAGAATTATTCGAAATTCAATAGGCCCTAGAAGTCAAACTGAAAATTGTTTAATAAAAATGGAAATACTGGTGCAAAATCAGCCTGTACTTTTGTTTAAACAAGACCAAGGGTTAATTTTTACTAAAAATAGTTAATCTCACTTTCAAACCAACATTGTCCCCAAACTGTTTTTTCTTTCTACTTGAGGTTCTCTTCCTAATTGTCGTCATCTCGGGATCCGTCAATACTTTATTAGAGCTCTTGGAATCCACGTTCTTCTCCTCAGACTGTAACTGATCTTTCACTTTAAAATCGGGAAAGAACATTTCCAGCAGCAGATCCTCCGTTTTGCAGAGGATCTTTTCCGTCACCGGGTCTCCCACGTCGCCTCTGGCCAGCATGCACTTTCGTTTCTTCTTTTCAAGACAAGTGATCACTTTCTTCTCAGGAATCGGCGTTCTGATAATTGGTCCCAGCGGTATCAATTCTGGTCGAATACGAATTCCGATGGGTACTTCAGGCGCGTCCTCGTGAACCAATTCCTCGCGCCTCTTTCTCGCCAGCTCCTCTTCTTCTCTTTGCTGAGCTTTATTTGGCTCGTCGTGATGAATGTACAGGTCGTTGATGGCTCTCAGAGGCATCAGGCAAATAGGAAGAAGTCTGGAATACAGGTACCTCTTGGGGGACAGTTTGATCTTCTTCGAAGGTTTCTCCTCATCTGGGACGTCCAGCTCCATTATAGTCGACCTGGCCAACAGCGTCGAGGAGAAGCCACCCTTCTTCTTCACGTCTAACCTAGAATCAATAGAGAATCTCGACACCAAGGAAGGGATGGATCTCTTGGCCCGTTT
This sequence comes from Hylaeus anthracinus, assembly GCF_026225885.1. Taxonomy (NCBI): domain Eukaryota; kingdom Metazoa; phylum Arthropoda; class Insecta; order Hymenoptera; family Colletidae; genus Hylaeus; species Hylaeus anthracinus. Next base: position 4,031,561 of record NW_026534341.1, on the reverse strand, counting down.
CGCATCCAGAAGCTTCAGCAAGGTCTTGTTCGACGGCATCACGTACGGAGGTGGATGATCGTACTTCAACTTCTCCAAAGCCGATTGCTCGTGTATACGTTGCATTTCCTCTTCACTTTTTTCGGGAATTTTCAAACCAGCAGTGAGCAAAACTAAGTTCAGACGATAGGGAGCATCCGGCTGTTCCTGTTCTCTAATTTCCAGCAATGGATCGATTATGGGTTTTTCCTCCTCGTCCTCCATGCCTTTCCGAGCTTTTCTTCCTTCCTCTTCCTCCTCTTCCTCCTCTTCTTCCTCATCCACATCCACGTCCACGTCGACATCTTCCATTTCTTCCGCGGCTTTCTCCTCCGCTTTCAATTCGGCCTCTAACCTCTCCAAATCGTCGTCAGTGATCGGTAGAAACGAAGTTTTAAATTGTTCTACGGCCGCATCATCAGGCATCGCTATATCAGCTTCGGCCGCGTACTTGCCAGGCTGTATCGAGTCTACCGCCACGAAGTGGATGACGAAAGTGGGTTCGTTGAACTCGATTACGCCGTACAAGAGATCCACTAGCTCGTTCATGGTAGCCGCCACGGCGAACGAGGCGGGATAGCCGCGAAGACGCCAACCCTCCTCATCGCTGCCGTAAGGGTTGAAGAAGAAGAAGTGGCCGTCGTCCTTCCAGATGGCGTACATTAACCGCCTATTTTCCAATATCAAATCGGTATATCGATTGAAGTAGCATTCGAGAGCTTCCGCAAGATTCGCGAGAGGGGTAGCCTCTCCCTGAACGACCTTCGTCTTTGTCTTATAAAACACGTCGTCCTCGCCGAATTTTAACCTAATCGGCAGCATCGTCAGGTCTAAGTGACTAGGTCTTGGCAGCAATTTTTTCTCCTCTTCCTCTTCCCCTTCCTCCATATCTTCTTCCTCCTCCTCTGCCTCCCCTAATATCTCTTTCTTCTCTACAATTTCGGGACTCCCATTGCGGATCCATTCGATGATATCGCCGTAAGTTACGTCACTGACGTCGATCAATTGATCTATGTCTATGTTTCGCCACAGGTTGGGATCCTTGAGTTTTCTATAAGCCAGAACAGCGAGGGCTGCTATCAGACCTTGCTTCCCCCTCGATCGTATCTCGAAACCGTCGTCTAAACAGTTCTTCGTGCCCTGGACGACCAAACGATGAGGATTTATCTTCCTGTAGCCCTTAACGATCTTGATGATCGGTTCATCGGCCTCCTTGCCCATGTCTTCTGTCTTTTCTTCGTCCTCTTCGCCCATGTACTCTTCCTCCTCCCGCCATTTATCCATAACGGTTGTTCCCTCCTCCTCCTCTTCCTCTTCCTCTTCTCCAGGGACCTCTTCTGGTTCCTTCTCTTCCTCTGGCGGTAGAACCACGTAGGTCGTCGGCTCGTCTTCCGTCATCATATACAAATCCGCGTCTCTCATCAAAGTCGGGACCTGAAAGAAAGTTG